>NC_069079.1:64230118-64533149 GCF_025698485.1 Gossypium arboreum | reverse complement strand
AATTATCAATAAATCATGACACATTCGTATTTCATGTTCATTAGCAAAATTCAAACACAAGTCACTTATCACTTTTGCAATTTCGGCTCAATAGCCACACACAAAGAGCATGATCTAATCAAATCATAATCTAAGTTCCATTACTCGAGAACTTACCTCGGATGTTGTCGAACGATTTCGATGGCTATTCGACCACTTTTTCCTTCCCTTTATCGGATTTAGATCCCCTTTGCTCTGGAGCTTAATTAAACAAACAAATTGACTTAATCATTTGAGCATCGAAAAGAGGAATGCAAGGCACTTAGCCCATATTTATACATTAGACATTAAAGTCTCATACATGTGAAATCATGCATCAACTCAACATATTAACCCACATCCCTTTTAGCCGATTGTCCTAACCAAGATAAAGGCATCATTATGCTTGCCTCTAACCGAAAGCATGCAACACTAATCTTCTCATGTGGCCGAGTATGCATGTACATGTTGAGGCCAATTATGCTCAATACTTCCTACAAGTATGGTTACTTGTATTGATTATATCTCGTTTCGTTTCAAATTCAAGACTTGGCTAATACGCATTTATACACTAGTAATCAAATACTAACATTTTGCATTTCATCTTACTACCATGGCCGAATGCTCCTTCCTCACCATTTACCTTCACAAAGCATGAATTTCATCATCCAAATTACAAGCTTACAATCTCATGAAGTTTAACCTCATAGTATCTATCAAACTCTCACTCATTAGCTTCTATCATAATCTCCAACAACACCAAATAAACATATACTTCGTGGGTCTATAGTAGAACCAAGAAAGGAACTCATAGATATCAAGATGTAAGCAACTACCATTATTTATCTAAGTTTAGCATAAAACACAACCATCACCCTTATTAATCTTTTATAGCCAAAACCATACTCACCCCACAAATCAAATTTCAACATGGTTTACAAAAATCACTTAATATCTCATCAACACAACATCAACACCAAGCAAGAATGATACATCCATGGCCGAGTGTCATCTCCATCACATAGCAAGGTTTAGACCATGGGCTAGGTAGAGCTCAAGCTAACAACTAACACATGCAAGAATCTCATGGCACAACATCAAACTTACCTTAATAGTGACCTAGGATAGCCGAATGCTTCACTCCCTTCTTCCCTTTTTCCTTCAATTTTCGGCCAAAAGATGTTCAAGGATGAACACACACATTTTTTTTCTCCTTTGTTTTCTTTCTCTCATTCACAGCAAGGGGAGGGGGAGAAGCCTTCATACACATTTTTTTTCATTTTTTTATTACCCATGCACCTTATTTTATTTATTCCAACATGAAACACTTACACAACATGTTTCATGACATGTTTTGCCCATACTCCCTTGTCATGGCCGGCCACTAGCAATTAGGGGGGAAAATTTGACATGCAAGTCCTCCCTTTTGATTACATGCACTATTAGGTCCTTATAGATTAGCCTATCACATTTCAAAAGTGTCACACAAGTCCTATTGACTAAATTCACATGAAATTTACTAAATCGAAACTTGAAATTTTCACACATTCACATATACATATTCTAGACAATAAATATTACGTCCAAACATTTCGGTGACTCGGTTTAGCGGTCCCGAAACCACTTCCCGACTAGGGTCAATTTTGGGCTGTCACATATATGCTGGTTATTTATTAAACCATTGAATAATTACATATTTTCAAATAGATGTAAATAAATATATATATTAAAGTCTAATATATGGTTAATGATGTGACATATGTTATGTATATGCATAAAGTGTAAATTCAAACTGTAAAGTGAAATGCTTATTTGTCCAAGCTGTGATGTGATCGATAATGTCTCGTAGCCTAATCCAGTGACGGATACTGGCTAGGGGTGTTACAAGCTAAAACTGAATAATGTTGGCTCAATAAGCTTGAATGAGCTATGAACAAGCTAAATGAGCTTGTAGCAAATTGCATGGAACACTTGAATCGAACTTCTTTGATTGTTTGATTATTCTAGCAATGGTTTCCACCCCAAATTCAGTCAATTAAAACCTACACACAAATTAACAAACTAAAATTAGATTTCATTTTGCACTTGGGCCCTTCATGTTTAGGCCAATCTCGGTGTTGTGGAGTTGGGTCGTAACATGATGCAACCGGGATCGCATTAGTGTTCTTCAATAGGCTTGGTGGCTTTCTTGATTGATCCTCTCATTCTTGCCATGTTTTGTTTGAAAGATGGTTTAAAGATGTAAAGGTACGAACTTGGGGAAGAGAAAGTGAATAAAAATTGTTGCTTGGGTGTTTTACGGTCGGCACAGTGAAGAGGGGTTTATAGTGGGTGAAAGAAAAATATGGAAAGGTATGGTTTTTCTTAAGGGAAATAAAGTTGGCGGGAATAATTACATCTATTGAGAATTGCACCCGCTCAGATAGATCAGACGGCTAGGTGACTTTTGATCAAACGGTGGGATGCCCTCATTCTTGTTGAGTCAGCAGTGACAGTACAATAGTAAGAATTGCATCGACAAGGGTACCTAAATATTCTGTTAAAAATAGAAATAAATAAAAAATAAAACAAACTTGAACAGAAACAAAAAATAAAATAAAAATAAAATTTCATAATAAATTTCATAAGAATTAAAATTTTTCGACCAATTTAATGGTCTCTGCCTACTTGTGATCAATATTCCTAAGATAAAGTTTCAATCACTGGCCATTCACTTTGAATTGGTCTCTATCATTTAAATCTCTGATTCTGACTACACCATGAAAAAAATTCTTTGACAACTTCGAAAGGTCTAGACCAACAAGAGCGCAATTTACTCCGGTGCAGCTTCAGTCTAGAATTGAATAAATATAACTTTTTGACTCGCAGTAAATTGTCACTGTAAAATAATTCTATCATGCCACCTTTTTGGCTTTTCCTTGTAAATTGCAGTGTTTTTATAGGCATTTCGCCTAATCCCCTCTAGTTTAGTGATGTTCAACAGCCTTTTCTTTCCTGCAGCTTCATAGGCCATGTTCATTTGTTTAATTGCCCATGTTGCTTTATGTTCCAGTTCAACTGGTAAGTGACATGCTTTCCCCAAAACCAATTGATACCACGACATCCCTAATGGAGTTTTTTATGCTGTCCGCAATGCCCATAATGCGTCATCCAGTCTGGAAGACCAATTTTTCTTCAAAGGGTTCACAACTTTCTTAAGAATGTTTTAAATTTGTCGATTTGATACTTCGGTTTGTCGATTAGTTTTTGAATGATAGTTAGTAGCCATTTTATGATTAACTCAATATCTTTTCAGTGGGGCTACAACTTGGTTGCAATGAAATTGTGTACCCTGATCACTAATCAATGCCTTTGATATGCCAAAGCGATTGAGTATATGCTTGTGAAAAAATTTAAGCACTGTCTTTGCATCATCCTTTGGTACTGCAACAACTTCAACCCACTTCGAGCTATAGTCAAAAGTTACTAATATATAAAGATTTCCAAATGACTTGGAAATGGTCCTATAAAATCCATACCCCAAACATCAAACAATTCAACCTCGACAATTGGCTGTTACAACATTTCATTGCATCGGGATATAGAACCTTTGCGTTGACACATGTCACATTGATTCACAAAATTGTGGGCATCTTTGAATAATGAAGGCTAGTAAAATCTTGATTGGAGAACCTTGGCGGCAGTTTGCATGCCACCAAAATGACCTCTATAAGGAGCATCATGACAATGCTTTCGAATTGAAAGCATCTCCTCTTCCATAACACAATGCCTAATAATGTTTTCATTGCATAGCTTGAATAGATATGGCTCATTCCAATGATACTTCACTACTTTACGAAGAAATCCTTCTTTTTTATGGCCTGTGACATCCAATGGGAGTTTTCTACACACTAGATAATTAACTAGATCTACATACCAAGGGGTTGCTTCTACAACAAATAACTTCTCATTTGGGAATGCGTTGACAATTTGAAGTATGTTTCCATCTTCACTGCCAATTTCTAACCGAGACAGATGGTCTACAACTTGATTCTCTAAACCTTACAGTCTTTTATCTCGATGTCGAATTCTTGCAACTGTAAGATCCAGTGTATCAATCTTGGTTTTGCATCCTTCTTCGCAAAACGATATCTAAACACCGAGTGATTAGTATAAATGTAGTAACTTTTTCACCAACAAGATAAGAATGAAACTTGTCGAAAGCAAAACTACAGCCAATAATCCTTTCTCTGTAGCGCTATAGTTGATTGGAGCCTCTGTAAGAGTTTTTCTAGCATAATAGATGGTGTGAAATATTTTTCCCTTGCATTGTCCTAGAACAACACCCACAGCAAAGTCGCTTGCATCGCACATAACTTCAAAAGGTTGAGACCAATCTGGTGCAATGACAATGAGCACATCTACAAGTTGCATATTTAATTGAATAAATGCCTCTAGACATGCATCATCAAAGAGGAATTTTTAATTCTGTTCCAGCTATGAGCATAAGGGTTTTGCAATTTTTGAGAAATCTATAATAAATCTTCGGTAAAACTCCATATGCCCAAGAAAACTGCGAATGCCTTTCACATTTTTTGGTGGAGGTAATTTTGCAATGATTTCTACTTTAGCTTTTTCTACTTCAATGCCTTGAGTAGAGATACGATGGCCTAAAACAATGCCTTCAGTTTCCATGAAATGGTATTTTTCCCAATTTAAAATAAGATGTGTGTCTTCAAATCGCTGCAATACTTTATCCAAATTGTCAGTGCAATGATCAAAATCATTCCCATAGACTGAGAAATCATCCATAAAAACCTTTAAAGAATCTTCAATCATATTCGAGAATATTGCCATCATGCACCTTTGAAATGTGGCTAGTGCATCGTAAAGACCGAAAGGCATACGACGAAAAGCAAAAGTACCAAAGGGACAAGTGAAAGTTGTTTTCTCTTGATCCTCCGCTGCAATAGCAATCTGATTGTACCCAGAATAGCTATCTAAGAAGCAATAATAGGCTCTTCTAACAAGCCTGTCCAATATTTGGTCAATGAAAGGAAGTGGGAAGTAGTCCTTCCTTGTGGTAGTATTAAGCTTACGATAATCCATACAGACTCGCCATCTCGTAGGAATGCATGTAGGAATTAATTTGTCCTTATCGTTGCTAACCACTTTGATTCACTCTTTTTAGAAACACATTGCACTGGACTTACCCAATTACTATCAGAAATAAGGTAGATAATTCTAGCATCAAGCCACTTTATAATTTCTTTCTTAACAACTTCCTTCATATTCTCGTTTAATCTTTTTTGTTGCTCAATCAATTACTTACCTTAATCTTCCAACTTGATCTTATGCATGCAAAAAATGGAATAATGCCTCGGATATTGACAATACTCCAAGCAATAAGTTGTTTATGTTGCTTAAGAATATGGACCAATTTCTCTTCTTGAGTTACATCTAGTGTTGCGGAGACAATAACTGAGAGAGTATTATTATCACCAAGAGAAACATATTTAAGATTAATAGGTGGTGGTTTCAATTCCAGAGTAGGATCTTCATCTATAGATGGTTTGAAAATTGGAGCTATTCTGTTAGCTAAGTCTAAGGATTCAATCTACCATCCATGTCTAAGTTCAATATCATTAGCATCAACCTTGTTGTCACAATTATCTAACCACTTTGAATAGTTGGAGTTAGAGTATAGGGATTACGCCCAACCAAAAGCGTCAATTGAGGAGCCACTTAAACTAGAACTGAAGGTACTTTTAAAATATGTTTATTAAGGTGACACTTCTACTTTGCCTGTGATTGTTTTAGCAGAATAGACCGAAGAGCAAGAAGAGAAACTCATCCTAGTGTTGAAACAATTCAAGAAGGCTATTGGATGGAGCATAGCCGATATTCGTGGCATTATTCCATCTGTATGCATGTACAAGATCATCCTAGAAGATTGCGAGAAAGGGACAATTGATGGACAATGAAGACTGAACCCCATCATGAAGGACGTGGCAAAGAAAAAAATCATTAACTAGTCAGATGGGGGTATAATTTACCCGTCTCAGACAGTTCATAGGTAAGTTTGGTCCAGTGCGTGCTAAAGAAAGGAGGTATTATAGTCTTTGAGAATGAGAATAATGAGTTGATACCGACTAGAACGATTACGAGATGGAGAATTTGCATCGTTTACTGGAATTTGAGCAAGGTAACTAGGAAAGATCACTTTCTTTTGTCATTCTTGGACCAGATGCTGGATAAACATGTGGGGAGAGACTATTACTATTTTCTTTATGGATACTCGGGGTATAATCAAATTACAGTAGCACCAGAAGATCAATACAAGACAATGTTCACATGCTCGTACGGTATATTTGCATTTATACGCATTCCATTTGGTTTATGTAATGTACCTGCTACATGTCAAAGATGTATGATGTCTATTTTTACTAACATGATTGAGAAGTATTTGGAAGTGTTTATGGATGATTTTTCAATGTTTAGAGATACATATGATGATTGCTTAGACAATGTAGCCAAGGTACTAAGGCGAAGCAAAGAAACAAACCTCGTACTCAACTGGGAAAAGTGCCATTTCATGGTACAAGAAGGTATTGTTCTAGGGCATCGAAGAACGAGACATGAAATCGAGGTCGATAAAGAAAAAATAGATGTTATTGAGAAGCTCCCACCTCTAACATCTGTAAAGGGTGTTTGGAGCTTTTTGCGCCACGCCAGTTTCTATCGAAGATTTATCAATGACTTCTCCAAAATTACTAAACCCTTATGCAAATTATTGGAGATGGACACGGTGTTCAACTTTGATGAGGATTACTTAAGAGCTTTCAATGATTAGAAGAGTCAGTTAGTTTCGGCACCCATAATCGTCACACTAGACTGGGATTTTCCATTTGAACTGATGTGTGACGCAAGTGACTTCATGATAGGAGCTTTGATGGGCCAGCAAAGGAACAAAGTTTTCCATCCCATCTACTATGCAAGCCGGACTCTGACAGGAGCTCAATTGAATTATATGGTAACAGAGAAAGAGTTACTTGCTATTGTGTTTACTTTTAACAAGTTTTGATCTTATTTTGTAGGTACCAAAGTGACTGTCTATACGGACCATGTAGCAATAAAGTATTTACTTGCCGAGAAAGACTCTAAGCCAAGATTGATCCAATGGGTATACTTCTACTCCAAGAATTCGATCTAGAAATTCAAGATCGAAAATGGGTAAAAAATCAAGTAGCAGATCACTTATCTAGATTGGAGCCGCAAGAAGGGAGTTCTCCACTTATACCCATTCAGGAGACATTCCTAGATGAACACATACTAAAGGTAAATCATGTCCATAAATACCCCTTGGTTTGTTGATATTGCTAACTATTTAGCTTGGTTTTGATGCCGATTGATAAGACATATCATCAAAAGAAAAAGTTCCTTCACGATGTGAAGTACTACTCTAGGAAGAACCATATTTGTTTAAAAAGTGTGCAAATCAAATGTTCAGGAGATGCGTAGCAGAAGATGAAGTACATAATATTTTATATCATTGCCACACAACTTTGAATGGGGGACACTTCAGAGGTACACGAATTGCAGCCAAAGTATTACAAGTTGGATTCTTTTGGCCAGTGCTATTCAAAGACGTGTATGCTTATGTAAAGAGTTGTGATCGATGCCAAAGGGTTGGAAATGTCACCAACAGAAATGAGATACCCTGAACAAACATCATTGAGGTAGATTTATTCGATGTTTGGGGTATTGACTTCCTTGGTCCTTTCCCTCTATCTTTTGGTCACAAGTACATATTGGTAGCAGTGGACTATGTGTCTAAGTGGGTTGAGGCTGAGGCATATCTGGTGAACGATGCTCAGGTTGTGATGAAGTTTTTTCAAAAGCAAGTGTTCACAAGGTTTGGAACCTAGAGAGCTATCATTAGTAATGAAGGGTCCCATTTTGTGAACAAATGGTTGAAATGGTTACTTGATAAACATGGAGTGAAGTACAAGGTTGCCACAGCTTACCATCTGCATATGAATGGGCAAGCTGAATTGGCAAACAAAGAGATCATAAGCATACATGAGAAGGTAGTTTGCCCAAACCGACGAGATTGGTTCAAAAGACTGGATGATGCTTTATGGGCGTATAGGATAGCATACAATACACTTTTAGAGATGTCAACCTATAGGTTGGTCTTTGGGAAAGCCTGTTGCCTGCCCTTGGAGTTGGAACACAAAGCTTTCTAGGCTCTCCAACAACTCAACTTGGATTTAAAGCTTGCTAAAGAGAAACGGATGCTTCAACTCGACGAGTTTGAGGAGTTCTGAATGTTCTCATATGAGAATGCCAAGCTATTCAAGATAAGACTTAAAAAGATGGCATGACAAGCACATTTGAGTTCGAGAATTAGAAGCAAGTCAGCAAGTCTTGTTATTCAATTCTAGATTAAGGTTCTTTCCATGTAAGTGAACATCACATTGGTCCGGTCCATTTGCGATTCACCAAGTTTTCCCATATGGAGTTGTCGAACTTCAAGGTAAGGGAGGTAATTTTCGAGTCAATGCTCAGTGATTAAAACATTACTGGGGGGATAAAATTGAGAGGGATACAATCTCATTCATTTTATCAAATATTTCTAGTTTCTCATTTTAAATAAATAATTTAGGGTATATTTTTGGGATTAGTCTGTTTAAATAAATTCTTTCTAGGAGATTGGAACTTAAGCGACACCACTTGTGACCCCTCCAAATCTTTCATGGGAATTGATTTTAACATAATCTTCCAAGAAATTATTCCCTAAATGTAAAATAAGTTTTAAGTTTTTCAAATAAAAGGGTCAATTTTGATCCAAGTTTTAATTGCATCTCAATTTTCAAATTTTATTTAAGTCTAGGTGTTTAATTGAACTATTTTCAAAATTTGGTTGCTCTTTTTGGAAATATTAGAAATTAGATGTCTCTTTTCGTAAATATTTTCAAAGGCATCTAGAATAAATGTTTTTAATTTAATTTAATAAATAAGATGATAATAACTAGTATATAATTATATTTATTATAATATATATTATCAACTTTATATTGAATTATGATTAGTTTCAATTTGATCATATTTTAATTAGTAGTTTTATTTCAATAAATTAATAGAAAATAATAATTTAATATGCATTATATTAATTATTAATTGTTATTAACTTTGTGTAGAAATAGAACTTAGAATATTTTAACTATTAAATTGATCTAAGAATTCTACTTGAACTCCTACCCTCTTCACTATAAATTCCACTAACTTTCTCCATCATTTACCATCCACCAAGCTAACCTCTATTCATCCAATCCACCATCGATCCTAGCATCCAAAAACCACCAAGTGCCGTAGCTCCTAACCACCATTAGTAGTGCTGCCCAACAGCCCCATTTGGCTAGCAACTCTACACGTACGCTGCTACTACCGCTCACGTCAGCTCGCTCCCATTTCCCCAACTCAAGACGCAAAACTCACCAAACCTTCACTGCTATCGCCTGACGCACGCTACACTGCATCTGCTCATGCTAACGTCGTGTGCTGCTACCATTCCTTCCTTGCGCCATGCGCACCCTTGCACAAACCAAACACCCTTTGTCAAATTTGCACAACACTTCAACCACATTTAGCCTATAACCTTTCCAACCATCCCTCAATTAAATTCTTTTGTTTCTAATTTTATTTATTGAGTTCTTAATTTCTATATAAATGTGGTAAGACAAATTTTTCTCGTAAATTTCATTTTTATTTAATTATTTAATTTTTCAATTTATTGAATTATTAATATTTTATACTAATTAAATTTTTGAGAAAATATTTGTTTCCACCTTATGTTCAGGTTAATCATGCCTCGCAAGAGAACTCGTGCCTCTGTCCAAATTGATGAATCAAAAAATAAATTTCACTGTGAAGAAGCCAAAGCGAGATACGAAAGTGTTTTCAAGAATCAACAAATGCACCTTGAAAAAGGCTTTACATTGAAAGAAAACAACTATGTCGATTTCATGGCGTGTATTCGACAAATTGTTGAAGCTCTCTATTGGGGGATGTTTTGTGAGAAAAGATCGAGTGCAGATGAGGAATTAGTTCATGAATTTTATCTAAATTTGACCTTAAGCGAATTGACAGGAGTTTCTGTCTAAGGAATTAAGGTACCAATAAGCTCAACCGCTATTAATGAATTCTTTAAATTACCTAATTTTGAAGATGACGAATATTCTTCTTTGATGAGAATATATGACTCCACTAGCAAAAGTACGATTCTATTTCATTTAATTCAGTCTTATACCTATTTCACACGGGACTGCAATTTCGATAGACTGAATGGTCTTAGAATATTCGACTTTAACTGCAAAGACCATTGATGTGGGAAAAATCATTCTAAGAGAAATTCGAAATTATGCCACTAGACATTTTAGCCTAGCTTACTTCCTCTTTATGATAACAATTTTGTACCTGAAAGCTAAAATTCTTGCAAACGTAAAGACGACAGGTTATAGCTAGGGCACAATCACAAATTGGGACCTCTACCGAATAGCCGGAGACTCTGTTCTCTAGCAACGAGTTGAAGAGAGCGAGGATCCCAAAGAAGAAGAAGATCCCACAGAAATCAAACCAATGTATTCAACTGAAATCCCTGATAAGGCAAAACCAATGGAACCAGTAACCGAACCTGACATGACAACCTCAATGTTCAAAACTCAATCACCTCACCCAGATCTTCGAGATGAGCTATCAAAGTTGATGGACATAATGTAACATATGCAATGGCAACAACAAGCTTACTGGAGATATTCAAAAATACGGTATGACTCAATGAGAAGAGCTTTTACTAAAATACTCAATGACCCGTTTATTTTTGTGCCTAAGTTTCTAGATTTTATAATTGAACCATGGAGTCCACTACCGAAGAGGGAACGAAGCGATTCATGCAAAAAAAAAGATGATGGAGCAAACGATGAGTTAGATTCTGAGGGATCTGCAAATAAATAAGAAAGGGGGGATCTTTACCTTATGTTATGTTATTTTCTTTCCTAGATTATTTTAGGATTAGGATCTATTAGGATTTTTATTTTTTTGCATAATAAAACAAGAGATGGAAATCATGAATAAAAGTGAACAAGTTTTAATATAAGAAGTGTGACAATAGATATGTACATGTTTAGGATTGGATTTAAAGAGAGCCTGATACTTAAGCAGTCAAATTGACTTACCTCTTCTTTTCTAGAGTTCTACCTGGTGTATAGTATCTATTGTGACAGCCCAAAATTGACCCTAGTCGGAAGGTGGTCTCAGGACCACAAAACCGAGGCATAAAAATAATTAAAAATTTATTTTGATGCCTATAATATGTGTGTGCTCATGTATGACATTTTATGATGATTGATTTAGTGTTATAAGGGTGAATTCCACAAGAAAGGACTTAGTAATGAACTTTGAAAGTATGATAGGAAATGTGTGATGACTAATTAAAGCATGCATGCAAAATAATGGACTTGCATGTCAAATTCCCTTTATAGGTGGTGGCGGCCATGACAAGGAGGATGGG
Source organism: Gossypium arboreum (assembly GCF_025698485.1). Taxonomy (NCBI): domain Eukaryota; kingdom Viridiplantae; phylum Streptophyta; class Magnoliopsida; order Malvales; family Malvaceae; genus Gossypium; species Gossypium arboreum. Next base: position 64,521,580 of record NC_069079.1, on the reverse strand, counting down.
CTAAACATGTCATGAAACATGTTTTGTTGGTGCATTAGGGTGAAATAATAAACAAAGGTGTATGGGTGATAAAAAATGAAAAAAATGTGTGTGAGTGTGGTAATCCCCCCATTGCCGTGAGTTGTAGAGAAGGAAAGAAAAAATTTTGTTCATCCTTTCTTTGAGCCAAAACTAAGGAAGAAGGAGGATTTTTGCTTCATGCTTGGTTTGGAAGAGATCTAGAAGGAGATTTGGCTAAGTTTGCATCAAGATTAAGGTATGTATGAGGTTGTGTTAGGAGTTTCATGCATGTTTTGGTTGCTAACTTGATGTGCATGTTAGCCATGGCTCAAATCTTTGTTAAGCCATGGAAATGGTATTTGGCCAAAGTTGTTATGGTGATAAAGCCATTGCATGCTAAGTGTGAAGCTTGATGATGATGCATGCAATGATGGATTGTCTACTCTTGAGTAAGATTTTGAGCTTTCTTTTGTTTTATCATGATTGAAGTTGAAAAGGAGCATGATTGTCATATTCGCCATGATGCATTCATGAGCATGGTTCATGCTTCTTGCATGTTAGTTAAAATTTGTGTTTTGGATGGCTATGGACACCTTGAAATTCGCCATACTCATATATGTATATATATGTTTGCACATGATGTTTTGGTTATGAAGGAAGTGATGAATAAGTTTGTTTAAAGAAGAAGATGTTGAAGAATAATTGTGAAATTGTAAGCACATTCGCCTAGCACACATATGAGTGCTTGATGCTATATTGTAAGTTTTGAGCTACAATATGCAAAGCGTTAACTAGTAAAATGCATGCTGTTTTTGTGTGGTATTAAGTGCATAATTGGCCTCAACATGGACAAGTATATTCGGCCTTGGGTAGCCTATTGAAGGCCTTAGCTTTTCCTTGATGCTCGAATAAATTGTATTGAATTGCTTGATGTAGTATAAAATGTGCATGACCATTGTGTATTCAAGCTAAAGGGTGGCCATATGACCATTTAAATTCCTTGTCATATTCGCCATAAGCTAGCACAATGAGGTTTTGATAAATTGAATTTGTTTGAATTAGCTCAAGAGCTAAGAGGGCCACAATTGGACAAGGGAAGGAAAAAGTGATCGAATAGCCGTAAAAGCCGTTCGACAACATCCGAGGTAAGTCCTCAAGAAGTGACCTTACTTGAATTATGTGGAATGAAATATGGATGTATTGATTATTGATTTATGTGTATGAGTATTGAATGATACCCGGCTAAGTCCCAAGGCGATTATGTTAGTGATTATAATTGTGTTTGAGCCTTAGTAACGAAAATAAATATGTATGTCCAATGATTATTGATGTATGTGTGCATGAGAAATTGATTGATATCCGGGCTAAGCCCAAGACAATTATGCTGGAAATTATAACCGGGTTAAGACCAAGGCAATTGTGCTAGTGGCTACATCCGGCTAAGACCAAGGCATTCGTATGAAGTCATTCTATCCGGCTAAGACCAAGGCATTTGTGCAAATCGTGATATCCGGGTTAAGTCCGTGAGGCCTTGGTGCGGGTTACCATAACCGGGCTATGTCCCAAGGCGATTGATCGAGTAGCAACATCCGGTTAAACTCAAGGTATGTGATTTGAAAATTATAAGCTTGCTGGAAAATTTCAGCTAATGCACTTGTGAAATTTCCCAATGACAAGGTAAGTGCGGTGTGTGCTTTGCGCTAGGAGTAAGAGCGTGTGAATATCCGCTCCTATGATGGAACGAGTTATCGGCCTTAATGAAGCCGTTATTTGTGTATGAACATAAGAGTTAGGATGGTGAAGTAAGTATGATTATGTGAATGTGCATTAATGAAATGATGCATTTAACTATGTGAATGTATTGCTGTAATTAGAGTTGATTATATTCCTTGAGACTTACTAAGCATAAAATGCTTACTCATTGCTTTGGCTCTAAGTTTTCTAGATTTCGCCGATAGCAATCGGATTCGGGATCGTTGAAGTCAAGTCATCCACACTATCAAGCCCCATTTTGGTATAAATTCTTGGTTGAACTTGAAATGGCATGTATAGGACTACCCTTGTTGGTTTAAATATGTTATGATGTATATGTGTACGGCCATGCGAAAATGGCTCGTAATAGTGAAGTATCAACTTAAACTATTTGCGGTTTGTATATATATATATGGTGTCATGATGTGACTATGAATTGAAATTGGAATGTTGGTCACATGATCAGCCATTGGCATGGTTAAAATTATCATATGTGGACCTATGTAAGGCAAGACTAGTTGGTTCATGGAGACTACAAAATAGGTAAGACCTACCTTAAAACAGATGCTGCCAGCTGCAGTAACGTGAATGTGAAAAATCACCAAAATTTGTAGGAATGGTATTAAATAGTGAATCAGCTATGTAAATGAACATTGATGAGTCTATTTTCATATGGAAGAAACGAAATGGTCATAGGAGTTACATGTTAAGAGATATTAAAGCTATTGTGAGACAGGGCCAGAACGGTTTCTGGGTTCCCTGTCGTAACTTTAAAAATTTACTATAAATTATCCAGAAATAATTAGGAGACATACCTTATATGTACAGATTCCATTTTGAGTTTAGTTTCATTAGAAACAAACGGCACCAGCATTAAAGCCCTGTACAGAGAGATATTCAAGTTATACCGCGCGAAGGTCAGAGCAGTCGATCCCTGTAACATGGGTGACTTTAACTAATAAACTGTACCAATTGGCCCAACCAAAAATTCTAGAAATAAATCCATGGATGGATATATGAGTCTAAATTCAGGGAAAATTTACGAAACCAGTTTCTGAGTTTTGAAACTCGAGATATGATTTTTAAGTCGACAGTGACGCAGTTTTTCCAGCCTGACTGGAAATGTCCAATGGATGGGCAAAACAAGTGAACTTGGCTTGCTAACCCCTAGTGTCCGACACTGGCGATGGTCTCGGGTTCGGGGTGTTACATCTATTCACTTCTAAAAATGAGGACATTGTTCATCTTAAGTAGGGGGATCAAAAAATTGAAATTATTCCCTCTCGAAATAAAATTTTCTTTTAATTATGATTTGGTTAAGTTTTGTTCAAAAAGATGAAATTTTGTTAAGTATGCTAAACTTTAATATGAATAAAGTTCTATTATTTCAAATAAATGTTATGTTAGCTGAATTATGACATAAATATACTCTTAATAAAGTAATTAAATCATACCATAAAACTTTTAGTTCCTTAGGAAAGCTAGGCATGCATGAATGTTTAAGTCTCTAGAATTGACTTAGTAATTTCTTGAGGCGAAATCCTAAGAAGCATAGAATGCTTAAAATGATTGAGGCAACATTTTTTCTGGACCGTTTGAGCCTTTCAAGTCAACCTTAATGAATTTTTATCCTTTGAAACCCAACTTTGAGACTATATAGCCTAATTTTATTTGAACCTTTCAAATATTTAGCCATCACTTTTCTCTTAACTATCTTTAAATTGTCTCAAACACTAGACTCAGTACTATTGAGAATATTCTTTGAAAATAAGTTTGGGGGAGTTGAAAAGAAGTATCAAATGCTTAAAAAATTTTGTAATACATACAGCAAAATGCTCATGAAAAAGAAAAGAAAAGAAAAGAAATATCATATGTACTCGAAAGAAATAGATGTACAAAAGAGCATGTGAAAGCAAAATAAGTTAGTGTATTGAAAGTAATTATTCTGAAGGTTCGATTCAAGCTGAGTCTAGGGTTTTTAGCCTGAATTTGTCTATCTTTTACATACCTCTAGCCTGGCCACGTTACAACTTGTTTAAAAGACCTATTGATTCAAGTTTCTGCGATACCTACATTTATGGAGAGAAATTGCTATGTTCAACATATGAAGGCATAAATTAAACTTGATGATTGCAGCTTAATCTTAAATAAGGGAATAAAATTGAATTGGTATAGATTTAACATGTCTTTATTGAATAAGCATTTAGTTTATTTTTGCTATCATAATAATAATTGACATTAATTTGAATGATATGTATACTTAAGTAGCATAAATATCAAAATTCTTGTTTTTGAGTATAAGTATACTAAATTCATAATTTTGGGAAGAATGTTGTTCTGAAGGAATTTCTCAAAGGTGTTTCCAAGAAATTCTTTTGAATTTGTGCTTTACTCGAGACAAGAAATGAATTAAGTTTGGGTGTGTGGAAACAAAGAAATATACACACTTTTTCATGCCCTTTTTAACTCAAATTCATGCAATTTCACAGTAATTCTTGTCGAAAAAGATATAATAATTATAAAATAATTAAATTGTACTTAAATTATTTTAATGTTGAATTTTAATTAATTTTATAATAAATTTTGATTAATTTTGATTTATTTTCGACAGATTCGCACAAAGGGCAAAGATTGGCTTGGCAGACACTACTGGAAGTGCAAAACCAATAAGCGATTTTGAAGCATCGAGGCGAATTAATTTTTCAACCTAAGACGGTCCAAGTTATGAATATTAATTCATAATATAATTAATTTTAATTTTAATCCAATTTGTTTTGGGTTAAATAATTATTATTAATTAATTATGAAAGGAGGCCCAGTTGTGCTAAATTGAGAAGACTAATCCAATCGAGAAATGGGCTACCCAGAACCGTCCCACATCCTGACCCAACCAGCTTCTTTAGCTGATTATTTGGCTTGCAAAACAGCCCTTGAAGCTTCCATAAAATTGTATTCAAACCCCTCCACTATTCAATCCTTTGTAGATTTGGCCCTAGCTAAATTTAGCAAGTTTGAAAGCTTAAAACTTGCCACATGTGTGGCCGGCCATGGGGGGAGTCTATGGCTGTTGATTTTTGCTATTCTTAGTAGCCTCTCAGACCTATAAATACCGCCCTTGGCTGCTCATTTCAAAAACACCAGTCATCCTTTCATTTCTTCACTTCTCTCTTACTTTCTCTCTTCAAAACCCTTCATTTGCTATTCTTTTCCCCTTCCATTCCCTTGTCGATTTCCCCTCTTGGAAAAGAGCCTTTCAACCACCATTGGAAGCAGCATTCAAGTGATCGTAAAAGCCTCGATTCAACAAGAACAAGTAGAGAAGAAGGAGCGGAGAAGTCTAGTCAAGCTTTGGAGAAACACCAGATTTGATTCAAGTTCCCTATCCTTTAATTTTTATTGTTGTTGTTATGAACATGTCTATGAATACTTTTGATGCTAATATGTTTAATTTAATTAATATGGCTTAAATTTAATCTGTGATAGGTTGATTGCATTTCGTACACTTAAGTTATTAAAATTGTGTTTGTGTATAGACCTTGGTAAGTTGTTTGATTAAGTTAAATCATGATTAAGTTATTCTTGCATTATAATTGTAAGGTAACTAATGAATTAATTATTTAATCGTGTTGAAATTGAAATTAATTTACATAAGACTTAATTAGTGCATGTTTAATCTTCTAAAGTAGTTGAGGATTAAATTAGCGACGGTATTAGACGATACATTAACCTTACATAACTTGCAGGATTTTTGTGATTAAACTATTTCAAGGTAGGAATACATTCTTACCTCACTTAATCTTTTATGTGCTTATGAAGATTGATTAATTGTTTGAACTGGCATTGGAAAATGTTCAAGAGATTAGTTAATTTAATAAGTATGTATGAGTAATAGTTAGCAAAATACCAAATTGCCGTGAATTTATTTGTAACAACATGAACATGAGTATAGTAATTCTAAGTTAAGAAATGTAATTAATCTAACACAATTATGCCGTCTTGATTAAAATCATCTTTTGAAATCATGCATTGAAACTTTTATTTTTATTTTATTTATTTTACTTAGTTTAATTTAATTTTTAATCACTTCCTAAAATCAAAATATTTCTCTTCACAAAAGTGTTTTTAATTGCATTTATAAATAATTCTTTTCATAGTCCCTATGGGTACGATAACTCGACATTTACTTGTCACTTTATTATTTGTTGCGATTGTGTACACTTGTACATTTCCATTGTTCTAGGTTTTTAGAGTTTATTTTATTTGTTCGTTGTTTTCTTTTAAGAGATTTGGATTGTGGGATCATTCAATTATGTGGATTTATGCTTAATATCAATACAATCAGGCTCTTTCATTTACTCTATCTTGTCATTTTCATTAGCATGCTTTCTCTTTACATTGATTAATATTGTTTATGAACGTCATGAGAAACTAATCCTTCTATGAGGATTAACGAGTTGAAATATGCTCTCTCCTTCCCTCTCTTTTCCATCCACCACCTTGCTCCTCTCATTTCTCTCTCTCTCTCTCTCTCTCTCTCTCTCTCTCTCTCTCTCTCTCTCTCTTCTCTCTCTCTCTCTCTCTCTCTCTCTTTTTCCACTTCACCATCAAAGTCACTTTTTTCTTCTAATTTCTCCTCCACCCACCACCACATAAGCTGTTGCACCTCTAACTCATCACCTCTCTCCTTCAATGCCATCACACTACCAACTTCGATAAGCACTGAAAACTTCCAATTTTCTTCTTTTCTCCTCCTCTTTTCGTAATTAATTTCTTTAACCTCTAAATTTTGATTTTTGTTCATAAAAAGATTATCCCACATTCTATTTTTTTCTTCTGTTGTCAAACTTTTATTTTTATAATATGATTTCTCCATTTAGTGACGAATCCTCCTCTCTAATCAATATTTCATGAGAAGAGTTGAGTCAATTTCCTTCATTGCTATGTAAGTATAGTCAACCCTCTATTCTCGTTACACTCACATATATTATATTCATATATACTCGATTAAGACAAGGCTAACCATTTCAATTTATGGGTTCCTCCGAAGTGCAAATAAAAAATCTTGGATTCGTACCCCCATTTGTGGAAATGTGTGAACAAGTCAAAGGATTATGTAAGTATCTCACTGAATCGAATAATTGAAGGATTATTTATTTTAGTAACCCATTCCCATACGTGTGAATGGTTTTAACCTTAGAGGTTTGGGAATCAAACTCTCTCATTAGATGTTGGAATTGGGATCATTGCGAATGAAATTGAAAAGGTGTGGGGATTTATTTTTGTTAACAATGGTTAGTATCATATTTAATCAAGATAAAGATATTATTTCAAATAATTAATTAATGTTTAAATAGTTATCTAAAAAGTGATATTGGGCGAACATTTTAAGTGTTCGTATGGATTGGTAAAACTTCATTAAAGGAGTGTTTCAAGTAAGTGTTTCTAAAACTTCATATTTATAATGAAATATGGGTTTGTGTGATATTTCCTTTAAAAATACTGATGTGTGATTTCCTCACACTCATGACAAGTGTTATATCGCGATTTGGATAATACATGTATTGTAAAATGATATTGCTATATTGATATTTTGATTCGCATGTGATTATAAATATTATGATTATGATTCACATGTTAAGTATGCTACCACTCTTCTTATGATTCGCATGTTAAGCATGCCACTGTGTTAAACTAAAAATAAATCCGATTCGCATATAAAACATGCCTATTGTAAAATCTTTACTGTATGACATATTACATGCATGGGGTTGGGATAATGTGTATGGAGGAAGTATCTAGTAGTATATCTGCAATTATCTGGTGGCTCGACCACAATATACTGTTCTAGTAGCTCAATTGCACTATCTGATGGCTTGCCCACAATATTGGTGTGTGATTTGAAGGATGAGTTCTGGGGAACTCATTATAGTGTGTAGCAGAGATGAGTTGGATCTGTTTTCCAAAATATCTACACTGATTTTGAAAAAACAAAAGTTGTACGAACAATATCATTATGCATTTTGATAAATGCGATTCTGTGAACTGAAAATTGTGTGAATATGTAACGCCCTAAACCTGGCCCGGACGTTATGGTCGAATCTGGCGCGTCACATTGAAGTGTTTTAGCGAAAACCTTGTTTTCATTGAAAATCCTTCCTTAAAATGAGAAACCTTAATTAACTTATGGAAACTCTCTGTCAATCGCGAAAGCTTGTTTAAAACATATGATTTATGAAAACCTGTCATTTTGAAATTAAGTTGCGGAAACGTAGAAAAACAAACTATGATTTAGGAAACGCATGTTCACCTTCTCATAATTACAACTCATAAAAATAACAATCCAAATAATAATAAAAGGGAAGGCCTATTTTCATTCCAGTCTAAAATTACTTAATAAGCTAGAAACTATATGCTTTCTTTTAAAAAAAACAAGTCCAAGTCATCTTGCTAGCTGGCCAACTCTGAGTCCCTCCAAACATCGAACCTTCTACTGAGCATCACTTGAGAAAAATAAAAAAGGGAGTGAGTTTTCGAAAACTCAGTGTGTACAACCCTCGACGAGTAATAAGCATTCATCAATCACCATAAAATCATACATGCAATGCAATGCAGTGCAACCCACCCTAATAATCCAACCATTACACATCAGCTCTGTCCCTCGATACACATCATGTGGGGATATAAATATCGACCCACCCATCCAATACACATCAATGGTAGCCCGATTGCGGAACTACCTTCATTGCAGCAAGCTGCCAATCACATATTGGGCTTAAAAGCCGTTGGTGGACCCATGGTTGTCAAGCAACCATGCAATCCTTATATACTTCCTTTGTTCCATAATTCCCAACCCATATGCAACCTAAATAGAATATCTTATGTATGTAGTAGATATACAAGTAACATCCATAAATCTTACATTCAACACATAAAGGTATTTTGGTCATTTTTGCCCTTAGGGGCATTTCAATAATTTCTCTTTATTAGGTTTATTACATTCCTTGGCCTGTTAACAAGTCCTCGTTGGCTAAAGTGAATAGATACTATGCACTAGGTAGGATTCCAAAGAAGAGGAGGTGAGTCATTAAGACCGCTTAAGTACCAAGCTCTCTTTAGATCCAATCCTAGACATGCATATACCCATTACCACACCTTAACCTTATAACTCATCCACAGTCGCAATTAATTAATTAAGTTTTATGTCAATTAAACAATTATCAGATGCTAAGAACAAAAAACCCCTTACAGAGCCCAAACAAGTCACATCATGCATATGGCCCACTAGGCCCAATTTGTAACGCCCCGTACCCGAGACCGTCGCCGGAGTCGAACACGAGGTGTTAACAGACTTAATTCATTACTTAAACAGCTCAAACAATTTATTTTTAAAATTTTCAGTCAAGCTAACAATCTGCATCATAGTCGGTTAAAAATTCATATCTCAAGTTACAAAACTCGAAATACAATTCCGTAAATTTTCCCTGAAACTAGACTCATATATCTATTTACTATTTTTTTTCTAGAATTTTTGGTCAAGCAAATTAGTACAGTTTATTAGTTAAAGTCTCCCCTGTTTCAGGGTTCGACTGCTCTGACCTCTGTGTATTACGAAGCAGATATCTCCCTGTACAGAGTTTCAATGACTATGCCGTTTGTTTCTAATAAAACTAGACTAAATAAGGAATCTGTACATATAAATCATGACTTCTAATTATATTTTAAAAATTTATAGTGAATTTCCAAAATCAGAACAGGGGATCCAGAAATCACTCTGGCCCTGTTTCACAAAAATTTAAACATCTCATAAAATATAACTCATATACCTGTTTTGTTCCATCCATATGAAAATAGACTCATAATTATTCAATTCCATATTTTATTCACCATATAATTGTATCTCTACTATTTTTAATGATTTTTCAAACTCACATCACTGCTGCTGTCTGAATCTATTTTATGGTAAATTTTACCTATTTCATGTTTTCCATGGATTAGCTAGTAATTTAGCATACATAACACCAAATATGATCATGATTAGCCATTCCAATGGCTAATCATTACCAAGCATTTCCATACCACTCAATAACCATATCATAAGACCATATATACAAAATGATTATAATGCTATACATGCCATACTCAAAATATGCAAGCCATTATGCCAAGATGGTATACGGATCCCGATTTCCCAGCTGGCTTGTCAACACTACAAGGAATGAAAAGGAGGGAGTAAGCATAAATGCTTAGTAAGCTCACATGCAAATAGAAAGTAACACAACTATATACACAAACATAAAACATCATTTGCATAATCATCACCGAGACATTCATATCACATTTTCATTTATCATCTTACCATATTGTTGTTATATCGAGTTTTCAACGCGAGGGTTAAGTACATACCTGTTCAAAGTATTCATTTCACAACACTTACCAATACGTCCCTTTCATCTTGAGTATTCCTCCGCTTGAGTAGAATTTTACCCGTTGAACACATCAGAATATAATTCGGATACATGGAAAGTTTGCACATAAGTGCTACATATGTAGCCAAGCTACCATGTAACCCGCCCATAAGTGAACTCGGACTCAACTTAACGATCTCAGGCGTTCGCATCCATAAGTGAACTCGGACTCAACTCAACGAGTTCGAACATTCGCATCCATAAGTGAACTCGGACTCAACTCAACGAGTTCGGATGCCCAAACATCCTAGTGACATGTCACTTGTATCCTAATCCATTCCTAAGGTTCAACCATCTTCTACGGAATGTCGATACCGATACTCGGTAGTATTTCACATTTTCCAAGTATATCACATAATTTGACATATTATCAAACAATTATAACGAGTATAATATTTCATAATAATTATCATATCATTTAAATAACATAAAAACATTTAAAATAATAACTATGTTACCAACATTTACATATGAACTTACCTCGTATGCAAAAATGGCTACTTTTACCATTTCGTCCATAACTTGGTATTTTCTCCATTTTAGTCCGAATTTCAGTTTTCCTTGCTCTATCATTTAAAATATAGTCTAATTAGGACTCACATTATTCAAATTGACCCAAAAATCATATTTTGGCAAAATTACAATTTTGCCCCTAAAGTTTCACATATTTACACTTTTGCCCCAAAGCTCGTAAATTAACCTCCAGCCTATTTTCTTTTGTTTTATGACATGCTGATCATTTTTCCCTTCTATGGCAACATCAAATTCTCACTTAAAATCGAGTAGCACAAGTTGTCTAACATAATTTAAAACCTCATATTCTATCATAAAACACCAAAATACACAAATTTCACCTATGGGTATTTTTCCAAATATAAACCCTAGGTTAAATTATTGCTAGCATAAGCTAAATCGAGCTACCGGACTCCAAAAACGTAAAATCATTAAAAACGAGGCTAGAAACGGACTTACAATCGAGCTTGGAAGCCCGAAAACCCTATCCATGGTTTCTCCTTGCTATATTCGGCCATGGGGTTGAAGATGAGCAAAATTGGCTTTTAATTTTGTATTTTAATTCATTTTACCCCTAAATGACCAAAATGCCCTTACTACTAAACTTTCCAAAAATTCCATCCATGTCCAATTTTTGTCCATAGACTTAGAAATTGGTAAAATTCCTATTTAAGACATCCTAATTAATATTTCAAAACAATTTCATACTAGAAACTTCTAGAATGCAAGTTTTACAAATTATTCGATTTAGTACCTAATTTCAATTTAAGCACTTTATGCATAAAATTTCTTCACGATATTTTCACACAATCATGCAATCATATCATAGACCTCACAATAATCATAAAATAATTATTTCTATCTCGGATTTTGTGACAGCCCAAAATTGACCCTAGTCGGAATGTGGTTTCGGGACCACAAAACCGAGGCATAAAAATAATTTAAAATTTATTTTGATGCCTATAATATGTGTGTGCTCATGTGTGACATTTTTTGGTGATTGATTTAGTGTTATAAAGGTGAATTTCACTAGAAAGGACTTAGTAGTGAACTTTGAAAGTACGATAGGGAATTGTGTGATGACTAATTAAAGCATGCATGCAAAACAATGGACTTGCATGTCAAATTCCCTTTTATAGGTGGTGGCGGCCATGGCAAGGAATTATGGGCAAAGAAAACATGTTATGACATGTTTTGTTAATGCATGATGTATTAAGTGATAAAATAATTAGATGTGGTAAGAGAAATAAAAAAAATGTGTGTGAGAGTGTAGCAATCCCCATTGCCGTGCAAGTGAAAGAAAAACAAAAAAAATTGTTCATCCTTGTTCTCTCCTTCTTTGGCCGAAAATTCTAAGATGAAGAAGAGATTTTGCTTCATTTTCTTTGTTTAGAAGAGATCTAGAAGGAGATTTGGCTAAACTTGCATCAAGATTAAGGTATGTATGAGGTTGTGTTATGAGTTTCATGCATGTTTTAGTTGCTAACTTGATGTTCATGTTAGCCATGGTTCAAATCCTTGTTATGCCATGGGAATGGTATTTGGCCAAAGTTGTTATTGTGTTAAAGCCATTGCATGCTAAATGTGAAGCTTGCTAATGATGCATGCAATGATGGATTGTCTACTATTGAAATTTCTTTGTAGCAATCTTGAGTAAGGCATTGAGTTTTCTTTTTGTTTAACCATGACCGAAGTTGAAAGGGGCATGATTGTGATGTATTCGGCCATGAAGCATTCATGAGCATGGTTTATGCTTCTTGCATGTTAGTTAAAATTTGTGCTTTGGATGGTTATGGACACCTTGAAATTCGGCCTTGCACTTATATGTGTATATATGTTTGCACATGATATTTTGGTGATGAAGAAAGTGATAAATATGTTTGTTTAAAGAAGAAATTTGTTGAAGAATGTTGTGAAATTTGCATGTACATTCGGCCTAGTACATGTATAGGGTGAAAACCTTGAAATTATATTTGATTTTGTGTATTTATGACCATGTATAATCGGCCACATGAGTAATTTGAGCACTTGATGTTATGTTAAAATTCTTGAGCTTAAATATATGGATGTATGTATATGTGGCCATATAATGGCGTTTTGGTTCAAAGGTTGAATGATAAATTATAATAAAGTGAGATGATATGAGATGCGAATGTGATTGACTAGTAAACATTATTGAGAAAATATTGAATACTTCTACTTGTATTCGTTAAGCTCAAGAGCAAAGGGAGCTAAATCCGATAAAGGGAAGGAAAAGTGATCGAATAGCCGTTGAAGCCATTCGACAACATCCGAGGTAAGTCCTCAAGAAATGACCCTACTCGAATTATGTGAAATGAAATATGGATGTGTAATGATTATTGATTTATGTGTGTATGAGTATTTGAATGATACCCGGGCTAAGTCCCGAAGGCGATTATGCTAGTGATATGTTTGTGTTTGAGCCTTAGTAACGAAAACGAAACATGGATGTGAATTGACTATTGATGTATGTGTGTGCATGAGCAATTAAATGATATCCGGGCTAAGTCCCGAAGACATTTATGCTAGTAGTTAAATCCGGTTAAGACCGAAAGCAATTATGCTAGTGACTAAATCCGGGCTAAGACCAAGGCATTCGTGCAAGTTGTTAAATCCGGGCTAATACCCGAAGGCATTTGTGCAAGTCGTTCTATCCGGGCTAAGACCCGAAGGCATTCGTGCATGTGGTTATATCCGGTTGTATTCCGAAGAAGCTTGGGCTGAAGGTGAGCGTTGGTTGCTGTAATAAATTTAATTAGTACGCTCGAAAAGCCCAAAGGATAAGGTATGTTTATATGTGCATTGGAAAAGTCGATATGTTTGAGTAACATTTGTTCAATCGACTAACGAATTTTCAGCTATTGAATTGGTTGATATCTTGTGAAAGTATACAATGATGAAGTGTGAAGTAAGTATGATTATGTGAATGTGTATTAATGAAATGATTCATTTGGCTATGTGAATGTAATGCTTTAGTTAAAGCTGATTTTATTGCTTGAGACTTACTAAGCATAAAAATGCTTACCCGCTGCTTTGGCTCTCTCGCTTTATAGATTTTGTTCGTTAGCGATCGGATACGGGATCATTGAAGTCAAGTCATCCACACTATCAAAGCCTCCATTTTGGTATAATTTTGGTTGAACTTTGAAATGGCATGTATAGGACTACCCTTGTTGGTTCAAATGTGTTGTGATGTACATGTGTACGGCCATGCGAAAATGGCTCAGAGAAGTAAAGTACTAACTTAGACCATTCGTGATTTGTATATATATATATGGTTTCATGATGTGATTATGGATTGGAAATGGGAGTGTTGGTCACATGATCAGCCATTGAATGGCTAAAATGATCATAGGTGAACCTATGTATGGCAAGACTAGTTGGTTCATGGAGACTACAAAATAGGTAAGACCTACCTTAAAACAGGTGCTGCCAGCTGCAGTGACGGGAATGTGAAAATCACCAAAATTGTAGGGATGGTATTAAATAGTGAAAGAATTATGTAAATGAACCTTGATGAGTCTACTTTCATATGGAAGAAACGAAACGGTCATGGGAGTTACGTGTTAAGAGATATTAAAGTTATCGTGAGACAGGGCCAGAACGGTTTCTGGGTCCCCTGTCGCGACTTTGAAAATTTACCATAAATTATCCAGAATGAATTAGAAGTCATGCCTAATATGTGCAGATTCCTTTTTGAGTCTAGTTTCATTAGAAATAAACGGCATCAGTATTGAAACCCTGTACAGATAGATATTCAAGTTGTAACGCGCGAAGGTCAGTGTAGTCGACCCCTGTAACATGGGTGACTTTAACTAATAAACTGTACCAATTGGCCAGACCAAAAATTATAAAAATAAATCCATGGATGGATATATGAGTCTAAATTCAGGGAAAATTTACGGAATCAGTTTCCGAGTTGTGAAACTCGAGATATGCTTTTTAAGGCGACAGCAACGCAGTTTTCCAGCTTGCCTGGAATGTCAAATTGGTCGGTGCCATAAGTGGTTTTGGCTTGTTAACCCCTCGTGTCCGACACCGGCAACGGCCTCGGGTTCGGGGTGTTACAATTTTATTGGTATCAGAGCTATGGTTTAGTCAATTCTAGGACTACCGTGATATGTTTGGGGTCTAGCTATACATGCCATTAAATGATGAATTGATAGTGTGGTGATTTCTGACAATTTGACTTTGTGTTTGTTTATAGCAATGGATCCCGATCCCAACCGAGCAATAGCTGATGATGTGGAGAGTGTGGCGCCTGCTCCCGCGCAAGGGACAGCGCCGGCGGACTCTCAACCTATGGCCAGCAACCCGAATGATGGGGCTAGGCAAGCCTTTTATAGCGTGATGAATGATTGGTTCAACCAATACATTCGAACTAACATGGCTGTTCCACAACCTACTTTTTCGACTAATGCAACCCCCGCACCTACAATACCTCCGGTAACTGACCAAATAAGGTCAAGTAAGCCCCAATGACAGAATTCGTAAACATGGGGCCACTGAATTCAAGGCTACGGATAGCGACGATGCCGAGCAAGCTGAATTTTGGTTGGACAACACTATCCGGTGCTCGATGAGCTATCTTGTACACCGATGAGTGCTTAAAGTGTACCATCTCCTTGCTACGCGATTCCGCCTACTATTGGTGGAGTACTCGACTTCGTGGTGCCTAGAGAGCAAGTGACTTGGGAATTCTTTCAAACCGAGTTCAAAAAGTATATCACCGAGATTCATCGACCAAAAGCGAAGGAATTTCTTGATCTTAAGCAAGGCTCTATGTCGCCATCGACTACTGAACGAAAATATGTGAGGCTTAGCCAAGACGCGAGAATGCATTTCGTCCGGCTATTATGTGTAAACGCTCGAGGATGGGCTGAATGATGATATAAGGATGTTCGTTGGCATTCTCGAAATACGAGAGTTCGTAGTAATTGTTGAGCGAGCTTGTAAAGTCAAGAGCTTAGAAAGGAGAAACAAAAGTTGATGTGGGAACCGGAGAATTTCGAAGAGGTCCTCGGAAAGTCTCTTCAACAGGCATCGAAGAGATCTCGAGATGATGTGAGCCGGTCTAGAGGCGCTTCGGGCTTTTCTAGACGAGATCGCGATCGACCCCCTGTGACCACACGAGTCACTTCGATCGCCAGTGGTGGAAATGATCGCCGAGAGAGAGCGGAGTGTCTGCATTGTGGCAAATGGCATTCGGGGAGCTGTAGGTTCCGTGATCGCTCCTGCTATAAGTGTGGATCGGCTGACCACTTTATCAAGGACTACCCGAGGTTGCTTGAACAAAATGTAAGTCAAAGTGGAAACTCGAGTGCCACCACTGCTCGAGGTAGGCCATCCAGAAATGCGAACAATACTAGTGGCGGTCAGAGAGGGCCGAGAGATGCTACAACAAGACTCGAGGCTCGTGCTCCTGCTAGGACTTATGCCATACGCGCACGCGAGGATGCTGCCTCACCAGATGTTATTACCGGTACTTTCACTCTTTTCGATACTAATGTGATTGCTTTGATTGACCCTGGTTCTACTCATTCTTATATATGTGAAACCTTAGCATCCAAGGAAGACTTTGCCTATTGAGTCTCATCGAGTTTGTAATTCGGTGTCAAACCCTTGGGTCATTACGTGCTTGTCAACAAAGTGTGCAAGAAAAGTCCCCTAGTATTCCGAGGTTCTTGTTTTCCGGCGGACTTGATGCTTTTGCCGTTCGATGAATTCGACGTTATTCTTGGTTTGGATTGGTTGACCATGCACGATGCGGTTGTAAATTGCAAAAGCAAGACTATCGATCTGAGGTGCGCGAATAACGAGATAATTTGGGTTGAGTCTACGGACTTAAAGGGGTTGCCAGCTGTAATATCAGCAATGTTTGTAACACCCCGAACCCGAGACCATCGCCGGTGTCGGACACGAGGGGTTAACAAGCCAAGTTCACATGTTTTGCCACCAATTTGACATTTCCAGTCAGGCTGGAAAACTGCATCACCGTCGCCTAAAAAATCATATCTCGAGTTTCAAAACTCAGAAACTGGTTTTGTAAATTTTCACTGAATTTAGACTCATATATCCATCCATGGATTTATTTCTAGAATTTTTGGTTGGGCCAATTGGTACAGTTTATTAGTTAAAGTCGCCCATGTTACAGGGATCGACTGCTCTGACCTTCGCGCGCTATAACTTGAATATCTCTCTGTACAGGGCTTCAATACTGGTGTAGTTTGTTTCTAATGAAATTAGACTCAAAATGGAATCTGTACATATAAGGCATGACTCCTAATTCTTTCTGGATAATTTATACTAAATTTTAAAATTTGCAACAGGGGACCCAGAAACCGTTCTGGCCCTGTCTCACAATAGCTTTCATATCTCTTAGCCTGTAACTCCTATGACCATTTCGTTTCTTCCATATGAAAATAGACTCATCAAGGTTCATTTACATAGCTTATTCACTATTTAATACCATTCCTACAAATTTTGGTGATTTTTCACATTCACGTCACTGCAGCTGGCAGCTTCTGTTTTTAAGGTAGGTCTTACCTATTTTGTAGTCTCCATGAACCAACTAGTCTTGCCATACATAGGTTCATATATGATCATTTTAACCATACCAATGGCTGATCATGTGACCAACATTCCCATTTCCAATCCATAATCACATCATGACACCATATATATACATACAAACCAAAAATAGTCTAAGTTCATGCTTCCTTTTACGAGCCATTTTCGCATGGCCGTATACATATACATCACCACATTTTTAAACCAACAAGGGTAGTCCTATACATGCCATTTCAAAGTTCAAACAAAATTTATACCAAAATAGAGGCGTTGATAGTGTGGATGACTTCGACTTTATTGATCCCGAATCCGATTGCTATCGAGCGAAATCTATAAAACAGAGAGCCAAAGCAACGGGGTAAGCATTTTTATGCTTAGTAAGTCTCAAGGAATATAATCAGCTTTAATTAAAGCAATACATTCACATAACCAAATGCATCATTCCATTAATACACATTCACATAGTCATTCTTACTTCACACTTCATCATTATATACTTTCACAAAGTATCGATCAATTCAATAGCTGAAATTGTTAGACGATTGAGCGAATGTTGCTCAAACATGTCGACTTTCCAATGCACATATAAACGCATCTTATTCTTTGGGCTTTTCGAGCGTACTAATTGAATTCATTACAGCAACCAACACTCACCTCCAGCCCAAGATTCTTCGAATATAACCGGATATAACCACGCACAAATGCCTTCGGTCTTAGCCCGGATAGAATGACTTCGCACGAATGCCTTCGGTCTTAGCCCGGATGTAGCCACTAGCACAATTGCCTTCGGTCTTAACCCGATATAATTTCCAGCATTAACGTCTTCGGGGCTTAGCCCGGATATCATTCAATTTCTCATGCGCACATACATCAATAATCATTGGACATACATATTTCATTTTCGTTACTAAGGCTCAAACACAATTATGATCACTAGCATAATCGCCTTCGGACTTAGCCCGGTATCATTCAAATACTCATACACACATAATCAATAATCAATACACATCCATACATCATTTCACATAATTCAAGTAGGGTCACTTCTTGAGGACTTACCTCGGATGTTGTCGAACGGCTTTTACGGCTATTCGGTCACTTTTTCCTTCCCCTTGTCCAATTGTGGCCCTCTTAGCTCTTGAGCTAATTCAAACAAATTCAATCTATTAAAACCTCATTGTGCTAGCTTATGGTCAAGATGACAAGGAGTTTAAATGGTCATATGGCCACTCTTTAGCTTGAATACACAATGGTCATGCACATTTTATACTACATCAAGCAATTCAATACAATTTATTCGAGCATCAAGGAAAAGCTAAGGCCTTCAATAGGCTACCCAAGGCCGAATATTCATGTACATGTTGAGGCCAATTATGCACTTAATACCTCACAAAACAGCATGCATTTTACTAGTTAATGCTTTGCATATTGTAGCTCAAAACTTATAATATAGCATCAAGCACTCATATGTGTGCTAGGCCGAATGTGCTTGCAATTTCACAATTATTCTTCAACATCTTCTTCTTTAAACAAACATATTCATCACTTCCTTCATAACCAAAACATCATGTGCAAACATATATATACATATATGAGCATGGCGAATTTCAAGGTGTCCATAGCCATCCAAAACACAAATTTTAACTAACATGCAAGAAGCATGAATCATGCTCATGAATGCATCATGGCCGAATATGACAATCATGCCCTTTTAACTTCAATCATGGTTGAACAAAAGAAAACTCAAAATCTTACTCAAGAGTAGACAATCCATCATTGCATGCATCATCATCAAGCTTCACACTTAGCATGCAATGGCTTTATCACCATAACAACTTTGGCCAAATACCATTTCCATGGCATAACAAAGATTTGAGCCATGGCTAACATGCACATCAAGTTAGCAACCAAAACATGCATGAAACTCCCAACACAACCTCATACATACCTTAATCTTGATGCAATTTAGCCAAATCTCCTTCTAGATCTCTTCTAAACCAAGCATGAAGCAAAAATCCTCCCCTTTTCCTTAGTATTTTCGCCAAGAAGTGAAAATGGATGGACAAAATTTCTCCTCTCTTTTCCTCTACTCACGGCAACAAGGGCATCCAAGCTCATCTTTCTTTTTTTTTTTCATTTTTATGCTTATTTTTATTATAATACTTCCTACATAACTCACTAGCCAAACATGTTGGAAACATGTTTTCCCTTGCCCATAATTTGTCATGGCCGGCCATCCACCTTAGGAAATGGGATAATTGACATGCAACTCCATTTATTTCACTTCATGCATTATTAGGCCACTTAAAATACACCTATCACATTTTCAAGTCCTAGCACATGGGTCCTTTCTTATAAATTTGCACCTAATTAATAAAAATCAAGACACGAAATATTTACGCATACAAATTCCACATACAATAAGCACAGAATATAACACCTAATTATTCTTGTGACTCGGTTTCGTGGTCCCGAAACCACTCTCCGACTAGGGTCACATTAGGGGTGTCACAACTCTCCCCACTTAAGAGATTTTGGTCCCCAAAATCTTACCGTAAATAGGTTTGGATATCGCTCTCTCATAGAGTTCTCGGTCTCCCAAGTAGCTTCTTCTATCCCGTGCTTGAGCCATAACACTTTCACTAGCGGAACCCGCTTGTTTCGCAACTCTTTCACTTCTCGTGATAGGATACGAATCGGTTCTTCCTCATAACTCATATTAGCTTGGATTTCAATTTCGATGGGCTAATCACGTGTGATGGATCGGATCTATAGCGTCAAGCATCGAAACATGAAAGACATCGTGAACCTTTTGAGTTCGGGGCAAAATTAAACGATATGCCACCGACCGACTCGCCGGATATATCATACGGCCCAATGAACCTCGGGCTCACTTTGCCCTTACGGCCGAATCTGAGTATCTTTTCCAAGGCGATACCTTGAGAAACACTTTATCACCTACCGATACTCGATACCCTTTACGCTTCAGATCCGCGCACTTCTTCGACGATCGGAGGCTATATTCAGACTTTCACGGATTACTTTCACTTTCTCAAAGATCTCTAACCAAATCCACCCCGAAAATCTTGCTTTCACCAAGCTCATCCAAAACAATGGTGTACGGCATTTACGACCGTACAAAGCCTCGTAGGGTGCCATCTTAATACTTGATTGAAAGCTATTGTTGTGTTTAATTCAATCAACGGCAAATACCATTCCCATGAACCACTAAACTCGAGGACGCAACATCTCAACATATCCTCAAGTATCTCAATTATCCGCCGGATTGACCATCGGTTTGGGGTGAAAGGCGGTGCTGAAATGCAACTTGGTACCCAAAGCTTCTTGCAACTTTTTCCAAAATCGCGAGGTAAATCTCGGATCTCTATCCGACACGATGGAAATAGGCACCCGTGTAATCTCACAACTGAGAAACGACAATTCGGCTAGTTTGTCCATTGAAAAATCCGTGCGACGGGGACAAAGTGGGCCGACTTAGTCAATCTATCTACCACGACCCAAACCGCATCCTTCTTACTTGGTCGACAATGGCGGCCGGATACAAAGTCCATTGTGACTCGATCCCATTTCCACTCGGGTATCGTGATTGGTCAAGTAATCCTCAAGGCACCGATGTTCCGCTTTCACTTGTTGGCATATTAAACATCTCAAACAAAGTCGGAGATGTCTCACTTCATACCATGCCACCAAAACCGACGTTTCAAATCATTGTACATCTTCGTACTCCCGGTGGATTGCCATTCGCTACAATGGGCTTCATTCGAATTATCGAAATGAGTTCAATTCTTTGGAACACATGACGACTTTTGAACCTCAAACAATCGTCATCATCGATTTGAAATTCTGAGTCCTTGTTCGGAACACACTCAGCCCATTTTGCATCCAACTCGTCGTCGACTTTCTAAGCTTCTCGAATTTGATGTCTCAATAGTGTTTTGGCTTTCAATTCAGCTACTAACACACTATCGGATCGGACAGACAAGTGCACATTCATCGCTCGTAAAGCGAATAATGATTTACGACTCAAGGCATCCGCAACCACATTCGCCTTTCCCGGGTGATAGTCAATGACCAGCTCGTAATCCTTTAACAGCTCGAGCCAACGTCTTTGTCGCAGATTTAAGTCTCTTTGGGTCATCAAATATTTGAGACATTTGTGATCCGAGTACACATGGCACCTTTCACCAAATAAGTAATGTCGCCAAATCTTTAAGGCGAACACGATGGCGCCAATTCGAGATCATGAGTCGGATAATTTTTCTCATGTGGCTTTAATTGCCTCGACGACAGGCCACAACTCGACCTTCTTGCATCAATACACAACCTAACCCAAGTAGGGAGGCGTCGCTATAGATGACAAACTCTTTGCCGGACTCGGGTTGCACTAGAATTGGGGCTTCACCAAATAAGTTTTCATTGATCGAAACTTTTTGACATTTCTCCGTCCATTCGAACTTAACATCCTTTTGGAGTAGCCGTCACATCGTGGCTATCGTTGAGAAACCTTTACAAATCGTCGGTAATAACCAAGAAGCCCCAAAAGCTCGAACCTCAAGAATATTTCTGAGGCTTCCAATTAAGTATGGCTGAAATTTTATTCGGTCGACTCGAATACCCGATGCGATACCACATGACCCAAGAAGCTAACCTCTCTTAACCGTAACTCACACTTGCTGAACTTAGCATATAATTGCTTATCCCGTAAAATTTGCAGACTAACCGCAGGTGTTCAGCATGTTCGGTCTCATTTCTTGAATAGACCAAGATGTCATCAATGAACACGACTACTAATCGATCCAAATATGGTCTCAAGATCCGATTCATTAAATCCATAAATACCGCAGGGCATTAGTGAGCCCAAACGGCATCACTAGGAACTCATAGTGACCATATCTCGCTCAAGGCGCCTTGGGTACGTCCGAATCTCGGATTCGCAATTGATAATAGCCCGATCTCAAATCTATTTTCGAGAACACCGAGGCTCCTTCAGCTTGATCGAATAAGTCATCGATACGTGGTAACGGATATTTGTTCTTTATCGTCGCTTTATTGTCGACGATAGTCGATACACAGCCGCATGGTTCCATCCTTCTTTTTCACGAACAATACTGGCGCACCCCAAGGCGAGAAACTCGGGCAAGCAAAACCTCTATCCACCAATTCTTGCAACTGAGCTTTCAACTCCTTTAATTCCGTTGGTGCCATACGATACGGAGCTATCGAAATTGGAGTGGTACCAGGTACCAATTCGATGCCAAATTCTATTTCTCGAACAGGTGGTAAACCCGGCAATTCTTCGGGAAAACATCCGGGTATTCACAAACCACGGGCACAGATTCGGGTTTCTTTTCTGATTCCTTGTCATCGAAAGCACGACGCAAGGTACGCTTCGCACCCTTTTCTTACATATTTCGGGCCAACATCGCGATATTACACCGGCAACCCTTTAAGTCCGTAGACTCAACCCGAATTATCTTGTTATTCGCGCTCCTCAAATCGATAGTCTTGCTCTTGCAATTTACAACCGCATCGTGCATGGTCAACCAATCCAAACCAAGAATAACGTCGAACTCATCGAACGGCAAAAGCATCAAGTCCGCCGGAAAACAAGAACCTCGAACAAGAGGGGACTTTTCTTGCACACTTTGTTGACAAGCACGTAATGACCCAAGGGGTTTGACACCCGAATTACAAACTCAGTAGACTCAATAGGCAAAGTCTTACTGGATGCTAAGGTTTCACATATATATGAATGAGTAGAACCAGGGTCAATCAAAGCAATCACATTTGTATTGAAAAGAGTGAAAGTACCGGTAATGACATCTGGAGAGGCAGCATCCTCGCGTGCGCGTATGGCATAAGTCCTAGCAGGAGCACGAGCCTCAGATCTGATGGTAGCATCTCTAGATCCTCTCTGACCGCCACTGACATTGCCCATATTTCTAGGTGGCCTACCTCGAGCAGTGGTAGCACCCGGGTTTCCACTCTGACTTACATTCTGCTCATGCATCCTGGGTAATCCTTCATAAAGTGGTCGGCCGATCCACACTTATAGCAGAGCGATCATGAAACCAACAGCTCCCGAATGCCATTTGCCACAATGTAGACACTCCGCCTCTCTCGCGATCATTTCCACCATCGGGCGATCGAAGTGACTCGTGTGGTCACAGGGGTCGATCGCGTCCTCGCCTAGAAAAGCCCAAACGCCTCTAGACCGGCTCACATCATCTCGAAATCTCTTCGATGCTGTTGAAGAGACTTTCCGAGGACCTCTTCGAATTCTCCTGTTCCCACATCAACTTTTGTTTCTCCTTTCTAAGCTCTTGACTTTACAAGCTCGCTCAACAAGTACTACGAACTCTCGTATTTCGAGAATGCCAACGAACATCCTTATATCATCATTTAGCCCATCCTCGAAGCGTTTACACATAATAGCTTTGGACGAAATGCATTCTCGCGCGTATCGGCTAAGCCTCACAAATTTTCGTTCGTAGTCGGTAACTGACATAGAACCTTGCTTAAGATCAAGAAATTCCCTTCGCTTTTGGTCGATGAATCTCTGACTGATATATTTTTTTCGGAACTCGGTTTGAAAGAATTCCCAAGTCACTTGCTCTCTAGGTACCACAGAAGTCAGAGTACTCCACCAATAGTAGGCGGACTCACGTAGCAAGGAGATGGTACACTTTAAGCACTCATCGGGTGTACAGGATAGCTCATCGAGCACCGGATAATGTTATCCAACCAAAATTCAGCTCGCTTCGGCATCATCATCATCCGTAGCCTTAAATTCAGTGGCCCCATGTTTTCGAATCCTATCGATCGGGGCTTACTTGACCTTATTTGGTCAGTCACGGAGGTATTGTAGGTGCGGGGTTGCATTTGTCGGGAATGGAGGTTGTGGAACAGCCGTGTTAGTTCGAATGTATTGATTAAACCATTCGCTCATCACACTATAAAAGGCTTGCCTAGCCTCATCATTCGGATTGCTGGCCATAGGTTGAGAGTCCGTCGGCGCTGTCCCTTGCGCGAGCAGCAGCGCCACACTCTCCACATCATCAGCTATCGCTCGGTTGGGATCGGGATCCATTGCTATAAACAAACACAAAGTCAAATTGTCAGAAATCACCACACTATCGATTCATCATTTAATGGCATGTAAAGCTAGACCCCAAACACATCACGGTAGTCCTAGAATCGACTAAACCGTGGCTATGATACCAATAAAATTGTAACACCCCGAACCCGAGACCATCGCCGGTGTCGGACACGAGGGGTTAACAAGCCAAGTTCACATGTTTTGCCACCAATTTGACATTTCCAGTCAGGCTGGAAAACTGCATCACCGTCGCCTTAAAAATCATATCTCAAGTTTCAAAACTCGGAAACTGGTTTCGTAAATTTTCCCTGAATTTAGACTTATATATCCATCCATGGATTTATTTCTAGAATTTTTGGTTGGGCCAATTGGTACAGTTTATTAGTTAAAGTCGCCCATGTTACAGGGATCGACTGCTCTGACCTTCGCGCGCTATAACTTGAATATCTCTCTGTACAGGGCTTCAATACTGGTGTAGTTTGTTTCTAATGAAATTAGACTCAAAATGGAATCTGTACATATAAGGCATGACTCCTAATTCTTTCTGGATAATTTATAGTAAATTTTAAAAGTTGCGACAGGGGACCCAGAAACCGTTCTGGCCCTGTCTCACAATAGCTTTCATATCTCTTAACCTGTAACTCCTATGACCATTTCGTTTCTTCCATATGAAAATAGACTCATCAAGGTTCATTTACATAGCTTATTCACTATTTAATACCATTCCTACAAATTTTGGTGATTTTTCACATTCACGTCACTGCAGCTGGCAGCTTCTGTTTTAAGGTAGGTCTTACCTATTTTGTAGTCTCCATGAACCAACTAGTCTTGCCATACATAGGTTCATATATGATCATTTTAACCATACCAATGGCTGATCATGTGACCAACATTCCCATTTCCAATCCATAATCACATCATGACACCATATATATACATACAAACCAAAAATAGTCTAAGTTCATGCTTCCTTTTACGAGCCATTTTCGCATGGCCGTATACATATACATCACCACATTTTAAACCAACAAGGGTAGTCCTATACATGCCATTTCAAAGTTCAAACAAAATTTATACCAAAATAGAGGCGTTGATAGTGTGGATGACTTCGACTTTATTGATCCCGAATCCGATTGCTATCGAGCGAAATCTATAAAACAGAGAGCCAAAGCAACGGGTAAGCATTTTATGCTTAGTAAGTCTCAAGGAATATAATCAGCTTTAATTAAAGCAATACATTCACATAACCAAATGCATCATTCCTTAATACACATTCACATAGTCATTCTTACTTCACACTTCATCATTATATACTTTCACAAAGTATCGATCAATTCAATAGCTGAAATTCGTTAGACGATTGAGCGAATGTTGCTCAAACATGTCGACTTTCCAATGCACATATAAACGTACCTTATTCTTTGGGCTTTTCGAGCGTACTAATTGAATTCATTACAGCAACCAACACTCACCTCCAGCCCAAGATTCTTCGGAATATAACCGGATATAACCATGTGACATCCCTAAATTGACCCTAGTCGGAAAGTAGTTTCGGGACCACTAAACCGAGTCATAATAATAATTAACCATCATAATTGATGCTCATTATATGCATATATGCATGTGTGAAAATTTCATGTTTGGATTTTGTTAATTGTAAGTGAATTTTTATCAAATAGGACTTATGTGAGAAAATTTAGAAATGTGCTAGGCAAATGTAAGGTGGCCTATTAATACATGTGGGAAAGTGTTGTCCTTGCATGTCAAATTAGCCAAAATGAAGCATGATGGCCGGCCATGCTATGAGTGGAAACATGTTGCCAACATGTTTAGTTAGTGGATTATGTAGGAAGAATAAAGAAATGAAAAAAAAAGAAAAAAGAGAATATGAAGAAAAACAAAGAAAAGAAAAAAAAAGTGTTCATTCTCTCATTTTTCTCCTTGCTTGGCCGAATGTACTAAGAAGAAAGGGGGGGAAAGCTTGAGAAAATCAGCCATGGGAGTTTGCTAGACTAAGGTATGTTGATGTTATCCATGAGATTCATGCATGTTTTTAGTTGATAGTTTGAGTTCCACCTAACCCATGGTCTAAACCTTTACCATGAAATGGGGATGATATTCGGCCATGGGTGTTGTCTTCTTGGTATCATTGATGTTTGATGTTTGATGTTGTGGTGGTGAGGCATGAAGATGAGTTAAGTTTCGCTAAGGTGGGTTTGTGTGGATGTCATTTGCATGCTAAGTGTCAAGCTTTGTAATGATATATGTGTATGGTGTCTTTGATGTTGTGAATGGAAGTAGAAGAAAAGTAAAAGAAATTTATGTAGAAATATGATGTATGTGGATTCATAGGATGTTACAAATAGATGTGAAGCTATGCTAGAAGAGAAAAGAAATTGCCAAGTGTTCATGGGAGGAAAACTATGTGTTTGAAAGAATAAAAATGATGCCATAATTGATAGTATAGGTATTCGCCATTTAATCAAGTGTGTAGGTGATGTTAGATCAATTTTAGCACATTCGCTATAGATAGGCATGTTGATAATCTCATTTAGACAATTAGACATAAAAGGGTGGTAATGAGGTTGAAAATTGTTGAATGGCTAGTTGGGTAATGAATGAAGCATTCAGCCATATGGGGTAAAAATGGGTCATATGCTCATGAGATAAAATTTTGTGAATTGATGTATTAATGATGATAGTATAGTTGATGTCATGTATATATGTATAAATATTTGGCAAGACGGTTAAACTAGTTAATTTATTGACTAAGCTCAAGAAGCTCGAGGTGGAGAAACAAGCAAAGGCAAAGGAAAGAACATCGAGTAGCCGAGTTGGAACCATTTTGCCCAACACAAGGTAAGTCATTAAGCACATATGTTTGATATTGCTTAAATGATTGTAAAATCTATGCAATTGTATTTAATGGGATGCTATATATATATATATATATATAAATGAAATTGTATGTGTATGGAGTGATGACAATTGTTGAATGTAAAAGAAAAAGTGAAATGTGTAGAAAGTTTGCTTTCGGCACTAAGTGTCTTGGGCAATACGTGTGTACGGTGACGAGATTGGCACTAAGTGTGCATGCTGGAAATATATGGCACTAAGTGTGCATGCTGGAAAAAATACTGACCTTTGGGTGTGCGAGCTCGAAGGGTATGGCACTATGTGTGCGGGCTTAAATTATGTGGCACTAAGTGTGCAAAATCGAGTATTAAGCACTGTGTGTGTATCTATATATATGGAGGGTGTGTCTCCATCGAGTTGAGTATGGACAGCGGATCGGGTAAGTACCTCGAGCTCATGACGAATAGAAAATACGTTCATGCTCGGGGTTGAATTTGGTAAGCCTTAAATCTATGTGATGATTGAAATTTGTATGATTGTGGTGGAAATGAGTTAGTGTGTGAAAATGCTTCAAATATCTTGTTGTGTAGAATATGAAATGTGGATGTATGACTTGGTATGAGATTGGACCAAAAGGTCCGAGGAATTATGGTATAGATTCGATATGGATGAGTACCTAACCTCGTTTATTGTTCATGTTGTAGTAACTTTATCAGTGGATTGATGAATGCTTATGACTTACTGAGTTATAAACTCACTCGGTGTTTTCTTGTCACCCATTTTAGGTCTCTCGGACTCGTATTGTTTGCATGATCGGAACCGTCGTTGAAGTCATCACACCGGCTGAAATATTTTGGTATTGTCTTCGTTGTTGAAGAACATTTGGCATGTATAGGCTATTATATTTTGTTGAACTGTGGGTTGTAAACTTTAAGCCATGTGAAAATGGCCTATGTGGTCGTCGAGTGGGATGCTAGAACCTATAGCCACGAGTCTTAGAAACTTTAAATTTGATAAGGTGGCCATAATTTGTGTCATGTATGATGGATGATTAAGGCCAAGGAAAGATTCATGAAATTGGCATAGTCTATGCAGTAACTGTTGCGGACAGCAGCAGTGAGGTGAGATTGAAAATCACTAAAATAGTAGAAGTAGAATTAAATAGTGAATAAATTATGCAATTTAACCTTGATGAATCTAGTTTAATATGGATGGAACGAAATGACCATATGAGCAGTATACTGAGAGATATTAAAGTTCTCGTGAGACAGGGCCAGAACGGTTTCTGGGTCCCCTGTCGTGACTTTGAAAATTTACTATAAATTATACAGAAAGAATAAAAAGTCATGCCTTATATGTGCAGATTCCATTTTGAGTCTAGTTTCATTAGAAGCAAACAGAACCAGTATTAAAGCCCTGTACAGAGAGATATTCAAGTTTTAACACGCGAAGGTCAGTGTAGTCGACTCCTGTAACATTGGTGACTTTAACTAATAAACTGTACCAATTGGCCTGACCAAAAATTCTAGAAATAAATCCATGGATATATATATGAGTCTAAATTCAGGGAAAATTTACAGAATCAGTTTCCGATTTTTGAAACTTGAGATATGATTTTTAAGGCGACAGTGATGCAGTTAGCTAGCCTGCCTAGAACAGCAATCAGATTTTACAAAGAGAGAAATAAGGGAAGTAAGCCCGGTAACACCACGTGTTCAAATCCGGTGACGGTCACGGGTTTGGGGTGTTACAAACCACGTGCACAAATGCCTTCGGGTCTTAGCCCGGATAGAATGACTTCATACGAATGCCTTGGTCTTAGCCCGATGTAGCCACTAGCACAATTGCCTTGGTCTTAACCCGGATATAATTTCCAGATTAACGTCTTGAGGCTTAGCCCTGGATATCATTCAATTTCTCATGCGCACATACATCAATAATCATTGGACATACATATTTCATTTTCGTTACTAAGGCTCAAACACAATTATGATCACTAGCATAATCGCCTTGGGACTTAGCCCGGTATCATTCAAATACTCATACACACATAATCAATAATCAATACACATCCATACATCATTTCACATAATTCAAGTAGGGTCACTTCTTGAGGACTTACCTCGGATGTTGTCGAACGGCTTTTACGGCTATTCGGTCACTTTTTCCTTCCCTTGTCCAATTGTGGCCCTCTTAGCTCTTGAGCTAATTCAAACAAATTCAATCTATTAAAACCTCATTGTGCTAGCTTATGGTCAAGATGACAAGGAGTTTAAATGGTCATATGGCCACTCTTTAGCTTGAATACACAATGGTCATGCACATTTTATACTACATCAAGCAATTCAATACAATTTATTCGAGCATCAAGGAAAAGCTAAGGCCTTCAATAGGCTACCCAAGGCCGAATATTCATGTACATGTTGAGGCCAATTATGCACTTAATACCTCACAAAACAGCATGCATTTTACTAGTTAATGCTTTGCATATTGTAGCTCAAAACTTATAATATAGCATCAAGCACTCATATGTGTGCTAGGTCGAATGTGCTTGCAATTTCACAATTATTCTTCAACATCTTCTTCTTTAAACAAACATATTCATCACTTCCTTCATAACCAAAACATCATGTGCAAACATATATATACATATATGAGCATGGCGAATTTCAAGGTGTCCATAGCCATCCAAAACACAAATTTTAACTAACATGCAAGAAGCATGAATCATGCTCATGAATGCATCATGGCGAATATGACAATCATGCCCTTTTAACTTCAATCATGGTTGAACAAAAGAAAACTCAAAATCTTACTCAAGAGTAGACAATCCATCATTGCATGCATCATCATCAAGCTTCACACTTAGCATGCAATGGCTTTATCACCATAACAACTTTGGCCAAATACCATTTCCATGGCATAACAAAGATTTGAGCCATGGCTAACATGCACATCAAGTTAGCAACCAAAACATGCATGAAACTCCCAACACAACCTCATACATACCTTAATCTTGATGCAATTTAGCCAAATCTCCTTCTAGATCTCTTCTAAACCAAGCATGAAGCAAAAATCCTCCCCTTTTCCTTAGTATTTTCGGCCAAGAAGTGAAAATGGATGGACAAAAATTTCTCCTCTCTTTTCCTCTACTCACGGCAACAAGGGGCATCCAAGCTCATCTTTCTCTTTTTTTTTTTTTTCATTTTTTTATGCTTATTTTTATTATAATACTTCCTACATAACTCACTAGCCAAACATGTTGGAAACATGTTTTCCCTTGCCCATAATTTGTCATGGCGGCTATCCACCTTAGGAAATGGGATAATTGACATGCAACTCCATTTATTTCACTTCATGCATTATTAGGCCACTTAAAAATACACCTATCACATTTTCAAGTCCTAGCACATGGGTCCTTTCTTATAAATTTGCACCTAATTAATAAAAATCAAGACACGAAATATTTACGCATACAAATTCCACATACAATAAGCACGAATATAACACCTAATTATTCTTGTGACTCGGTTTCGTGGTCCCGAAACCACTCTCCGACTAGGGTCACATTAGGGTGTCACAATGTTGGCCCTAAATATGTAAGAAAAGGGTGCGGCGTACCTTGCGTATGTGCTCGATGACAAGGAGTCGAAAAGAAACCCGAATCTGTGCGGTGGTTTGTGAATACCGGATGTTTTCCTCAAGAATTGCGGGTTTACCACCTGTTCGGAAATAGAGTTTGGCATCGAATTGGTACCGGTACCACTCCAATTTCGATAGCTCCGTGTCGTATGGCAATCGACGGAATTAAAGGAGTTGAAAGCTCAGTTGCAAGAATTGGTGGATAGAGGTTTTGCCTTGAGTTTTTCGCCTTGGGGTGCGCCGGTGTTGTTTGTGAAAAGAAGGATGGAACCATGAGGCTGTGCATCGACTATCGTCAGCTTAATAAAGCGACGATAAAGAAAAAATATCCGTTACCGTGTATTGACGATTTGTTCGATCAACTGAAGGGAGCCTCAGTGTTCTCGAAAATAGATTTGAGATCGGGCTATTATCAGTTGCGAATTCGAGATTCGGACGTACCCAAGACTACCTTCAGAACGAGATATGGTCACTACGAGTTCCTAGTGATGCCATTTGGACTTACTAATGCCCCTGCGGTATTTATGGATTTAATGAATCGGATCTTCAGACCATATTTGGATCGGTTCGTAGTCGTGTTCATTGATGACATCTTGGTCTATTCAAGAAATGAGACCGAACATGCTGAACACCTGAGGTTAGTGCTGCAAATTCTACGGGATAAGCAATTATATGCTAAGTTCAGCAAGTGTGAGTTCTGGTTAAGAGAGGTTAGCTTCTTGGGGCATGTGATATCGGCATCGGGCATTCGAGTCGACCCGAACAAAATTTCAGCCAAACTTAACTGGAAGCCTCCGAGAAATATTACCGAGGTTCGAGCTTTTTGGGCTGGCGGTTATTACCGACGATTTGTAAAGGCTTCTCAACGATAGCCACGCCAATGACGGCTACTCCAAAAGGACGTAAGGTTCAAATGGTCGGAGAAATGTCAGAAAAGTTTCGATCAACTAAAAACTTATTTGACTGAAGCCCCAATTCTAGTGCAACCCGAATCTGGCAAAGGGTTTGTCATCTATAGTGATGCCTCCCTACTTGGGTTAGGTTGCGTATTGATGCAAGAAGGTCGAGTTGTGGCCTATGCGTCGAGGCAATTAAAGCCACATGAGAAAAATTATCCGACCCATGATCTCGAATTGGCTGCTATCGTATTCGCCTTAAAGATTTGGCGACATTACTTATTTGGTGAGAAGTGCCATGTGTATTCGGATCACAAAAGTCTCAAATATTTGATGACTCAAAGAGACTTAAATCTGTGACAAAGACGTTGGCTCGAGCTGTTAAAGGATTATGAGCTGGTCATTGACTATCACCCGGGAAAGGCGAATGTAGTTGCGGATGCCTTGAGTCGTAAATCATTATTCGCTTTACAAGCAATGAATGTGCACTTGTCCGTTCGATCCGACAATGTGTTAGTAGCTGAATTGAAAGCCAAACCATTATTGATACATCAAATTTGTGAAGCTCAGAAGGTCGACGATGAGTTGGTTGCAAAACGGGCTGAGTGTGTTCCGAACAGGGAATCGGAGTTTCAGATCGATGATGACGATTGTTTGAGGTTCAGGAGTCGTCTGTGTGTTCCAAAGAATTCGGAACTTATTTCGATAATTCTGAACGAAGCCCATTGCAGCCGAATGGCAATCCACCCGGGGAGTACGAAGATGTACAACGATTTGAAACGTCGGTTTTGGTGGCATGGTATGAAACGAGACATCTCCTACTTTGTTTCGAGATGTTTAATATGTCAACAAGTGAAAGCGGAACATCAAGTGCCTTCAGGATTACTTCAGCCGATCATGATACCCGAGTGGAAATGGGATCGAGTCACAATGGACTTTGTATCCGGACTGCCATTGTCAGTAAGCAAGAAGGATGCGATTTGGGTCGTGGTAGATAGACTGACTAAGTCGGCTCACTTTGTCCCCGTACGTACGGATTTTTCAATGGACAAATTAGCCGAATTGTACGCTTTCGATTGTGAGATTACACGGGTGCCTATTTCTATCGTGTCGGATAGAGATCCGAGATTTACCTCGCGATTTTGAAGAAGTTGCAAGAAGCTTTGGGTACCAAGTTGCATTTCAGACCGCTTTTCACCCCAAACCGATGGTCAATCCGGCGGATAATTCAGATACTTGAGGATATGTTGAGATGTTGCATCCTCGAGTTCGATGATTCATGGAACGGTATTTGCCTTTGATTGAATTCGCTTATAACAATAGTTTTCAATCAAGTATTAGGATGGCACCTTACGAGGCTTTGTACGGTCGTAAATGCCGTACACCATTGTTTTGGACTGAGCTCGGTGAAAGCAAAATTTTCGGGGTGGATTTGATTAGAGATGCTGAATAGAAAGTGAAAGTAATCCGTGAAAGTCTGAAGATAGCCTCCGATCGTCAGAAGTCGTACGCGGATCTGAAGCGTAAAGACATCGAGCATCAGGTGGGAGATAAAGTGTTTCTCAAGGTTTCACCTTGGAAAAAGATACTCAGATTCAGCCGTAAGGGCAAGTTGAGCCCGAGGTTCATTGGGCCATATGAGATATCCGAGCGAGTCGGTCCAGTGGCATATCGTCTGATTTTGCCCCCTTAACTCGAAAAGATTCACGATGTCTTTCATGTTTCGATGCTTCGACGCTATAGATCTGATCCATCGCACGTGATTAGTCCATCGGAGGTTGAAATTCAAGCCAATATGAGTTATGAGGAAGAACCGATTCGTATCCTATCACGTGAAGTGAAAGAGTTATAAACAAGCGGGTTCCGCTAGTGAAAGTGTTATGGCTCAAACACGGGATAGAAGAAGCTACTTGGGAAACCGAGAACTCTATGAAAGAGCGATACCCAACCCTATTTACCGGTAAGATTTTCGGGGACGAAAATTTCTTAAGTGGGGGAGAGTTGTGACAGCCCAAAATTGACCCTAGTCGGAATGTGGTTTCGGGACCACAAAACCGAGGCATAAAAATAATTTAAAATTTATTTTGATGCCTATAATATGTGTGTGCTCATGTGTGACATTTTTGGTGATTGATTTAGTGTTATAAAGGTGAATTTCACTAGAAAGGACTTAGTAGTGAACTTTGAAAGTACGATAGGAATTGTGTGATGACTAATTAAAGCATGCATGCAAAACAATGGACTTGCATGTCAAATTCCCTTTTATAGGTGGTGGCCGCCATGGCAAGGAATTATGGGCATAGAAAACATGTTATGACATGTTTTGTTAATGCATGATGTATTAAGTGATAAAATAATTAGATGTGGGAAGAGAAATAAAAAAAATGTGTGTGAGAGTGTAGCAATCCCCATTGTTAGTGCAAGTGAAAGAAAAACAAAAAAAATTGTTCATCCTTGTTCTCTCCTTCTTTGGCCGAAAATTCTAAGAGGAAGAAGAGATTTTTGCTTCATTTTCTTTGTTTAGAAGAGATCTAGAAGGAGATTTGGCTAAACTTGCATCAAGATTAAGGTATGTATGAGGTTGTGTTATGAGTTTCATGCATGTTTTAGTTGCTAACTTGATGTCCATGTTAGCCATGGTTCAAATCCTTGTTATGCCATGGGAATGGTATTTGACCAAAGTTGTTATTGTGTTAAAGCCATTGCATGCTAAATGTGAAGCTTGCTAATGATGCATGCAATGATGGATTGTCTACTCTTGAAATTTCTTTGTAGCAATCTTGAGTAAGACATTGAGTTTTCTTTTGTTTAACCATGACCGAAGTTGAAAGGGGCATGATTGTGATGTATTCGCCATGAAGCATTCATGAGCATGGTTTATGCTTCTTGCATGTTAGTTAAAATTTGTGCTTTGGATGGTTATGGACACCTTGAAATTCGCCTTGCACCTATATGTGTATATATGTTTGCACATGATATTTTGGTGATGAAGAAAGTGATAAATATGTTTGTTTAAAGAAGAAATTTGTTGAAGAATGTTGTGAAATTTGCATGTACATTCGCCTAGTACATGTATAGGGTGAAAAACCTTGAAATTATTTTTGATTTTGTGTATTTATGACCATGTATAATCGGCCACATGAGTAATTTGAGCACTTGATGTTATGTTAAAATTCTTGAGCTTAAATATATGGATGTATGTATATGTGGCCATATAATGGCGTTTTGGTTCAAAGGTTGAATGATAAATTATAATAAAGTGAGATGATATGAGATGCCGAATGTGATTGACTAGTAAACATTATTGAGAAAAATATTGAATACTTCTACTTGTATTCGTTAAGCTCAAGAGCAAAGGGGAGCTAAATCCGATAAAGGGAAGGAAAAAGTGATCGAATAGCCGTTGAAGCCGTTCGACAACATCCGAGGTAAGTCCTCAAGAAATGACCCTACTCGAATTATGTGAAATGAAATATGGATGTGTAATGATTATTGATTTATGTGTGTATGAGTATTTGAATGATACCCGGATAAGTCCCAAGGCGATTATGCTAGTGATATGTTTGTGTTTGAGCCTTAGTAACGAAAACGAAACATGGATGTGTAATGACTATTGATGTATGTGTGTGCATGAGCAATTAAATGATATCCGGGCTAAGTCCCGAAGACATTTATGATAGTAGTTAAATCTGGGTTAAGACCCGAAGGCAATTATGCTAGTGACTAAATCCGGGCTAAGACCCGAAGGCATTCGTGCAAGTTGTTAAATCCGGGCTAATACCCGAAGGCATTTGTGCAAGTCGTTCTATCCGGGCTAAGACCCGAAGGCATTCGTGCATGTGGTTATATCCGGTTGTATTCCGAAGAAGCTTGGGCTGAAGGTGAGCGTTGGTTGCTGTAATAAATTTAATTAGTACGCTCGAAAAGCCCAAAGGATAAGGTATGTTTATATGTGCATTGGAAAAGTCGATATGTTTGAGTAACATTCGCTCAATCGACTAACTAATTTTCAGCTATTGAATTGGTTGATATCTTGTGAAAGTATACAATGATGAAGTGTGAAGTAAGTATGATTATGTGAATGTGTATTAATGAAATGATTCATTTGGCTATGTGAATGTAATGCTTTAGTTAAAGCTGATTTTATTTCTTGAGACTTACTAAGCATAAAAATGCTTACCCCATTGCTTTGGCTCTCTGCTTTATAGATTTTGTTCGTTAGCGATCGGATACGGGATCATTAAAGTCGAAGTCATCCACACTATCAAAGCCTCCATTTTGGTATAATTTTGGTTGAACTTTGAAATGGCATGTATAGGACTACCCTTGTTGGTTCAAATGTGTTGTGATGTACATGTGTACGGCCATGCGAAAATGGCTCGAGAAGTAAAGTACTGAACTTAGACCATTCGTGATTTGTATATATATATATGGTTTCATGATGTGATTATGGATTGGAAATGGGAGTGTTGGTCACATGATCAGCCATTGGAATGGCTAAAATGATCATAGGTGAACCTATGTATGGCAAGACTAGTTGGTTCATGGAGACTACAAAATAGGTAAGACCTACCTTAAAACAGGTGCTGCCAGCTGCAGTGATGGGAATGTGAAAATCACCAAAATTGTAGGGATGGTATTAAATAGTGAAAGAATTATGTAAATGAACCTTGATGAGTCTACTTTCATATGGAAGAAACGAAACGGTCATGGGAGTTACGTGTTAAGAGATATTAAAGTTATCGTGAGACAGGGCCAGAACGGTTTCTGGGTCCCCTGTCGTGACTTTGAAAATTTACCATAAATTATCCAGAATGAATTAGAAGTCATGTCTAATATGTGCAGATTCCTTTTTGAGTCTCGTTTCATTAGAAACAAACGGCATCAGTATTGAAACCCTGTACAGAGAGATATTCAAGTTGTAACGCGCGAAGGTCAGTGTAGTCGACCCCTGTAACATGGGTGACTTTAACTAATAAACTGTACCAATTGGCCAGACCAAAAATTCTAAAAATAAATCCATGGATGGATATATGAGTCTAAATTCAGGAAAATTTACGGAATCAGTTTCCGAGTTGTGAAACTCGAGATATACTTTTTAAGGCGACAGCAACGCAGTTTTCCAGCTTGCCTGGAATGTCAAATTGGTCGGTGCCATAAGTGGTTTTGGCTTGTTAACCCCTCGTGTCCGACACCGGCAACGGCCTCGAGTTCGGGGTGTTACAGATTTTGTGGTCACGAAACCACTATTCTGACTAGGCCTAAAATCAGGATATTACAACTCTCCCTCCTTTAGGCATTTTCGTCCCCGAAAATCTTACCAGAAAAGTGGTCTTCACTTTTAATCTCATATTCGGTGCCGAAGAACTTTCACTTAGGCTATACCTCTAATACATCTCTTTAATTTCTCATATGATCTGAAAGCTTACTGTAACACCCCGTACCCGAGACCGTTGCCGGAGTCGGACACGAGGGGTTAACAGACTTAATTCCCTTATTTTTACAGTCCATTTTAAAAATTTCCAGACTAGCTGGCTAACTGCGTCACTGTCACCTTAAAAATCATATCTTGAGTTACAAAACTCGAAAATCAGTTTTGTAAATTTTCCCTTAAACTAGACTCATATATCCATCTACAAATATTTTTCTAGAATTTTTGGTCAGGCCAAGTAGTACAGTTTATTAGTTAAAGTCTCCCCTGTTTCAGGGTTCGACTGCTCTGACCTTCATGCATTACGACTTATATATCTCCCTGTACAGGGCTTCAATACTTATGCTGTTTGTTTCTAAAGAAACTAGACTCGAAAAGGAATCTATACATATATGGAATGACTTCTAACTATCTTTGGTTAATTTATAATGAATTTCCTAAGTCCAAACAGGGAATCCAGAAACCGCTCTAGCCCTGTTTCACGAAAACTTTAAAATCTCATAAAATACTGTTCATATGATGTTTCATTACTTCCCTATGAAAATAGATTCATCAAGGTTCAATTACATAATTTATTTACTATTTAATTCCATTCTTACTATTTTTAGTAATTTTTCAAATCCACACCACTGCTGCTGTCAGCATCTGTTTTTAAGGTAAACCTTACCTATTTCATGGTTTTCCAT
Source organism: Gossypium arboreum (assembly GCF_025698485.1). NCBI lineage: Eukaryota > Viridiplantae > Streptophyta > Magnoliopsida > Malvales > Malvaceae > Gossypium > Gossypium arboreum. The sequence continues at coordinate 64,483,628 of NC_069079.1, read as the reverse complement.
GAATCAACTAGAGTTTGTCAATAATAGCATCAAAATAATCATAATTAACCATTCCCAATGGCTAATCGTTACCAAACATTTCCATACCTCTCAATGAAAAACATACAAGACGATTATAATGCTATGCTCAAAGTGTATATAAGCCATTTTCGCATGGCTATCCAAATTTATACAAAACCAAAGGGTACATGACCAACAACAAAAAGGGTAGTCCTATACATGCCATTTCAGAGTTCAACCAAAAGTGTACCAAAGGGGCTTTGATAGTGTGGACGACTTCGACTTCGACAATCCCGAGTCCGATAGTGACGAACCAAATCTATAAAAGAGATTCAAAGAACGGAGTAAGCATTTAATGCTTAGTAAGTTTTGAGCAATAAAATTAGGCACAACTGAAGTATAGCATTCATATAACTAAACGGATAACTTCATATACACATATTCTCAAAAATCAGTCCTACTTCACATTTCCAACCCTTATATTCATACATAAGGGATCAACTTACCCAAAGGCCAAAGCTCACTAATCGATCGAGCGGATAATATTTAAACGAAATCACTACTCCAATGCATATACTGAACGTACCTTATCGTTGGGATTTTACGAGCGTATTAATTGAAGTTATTACAGCAAGATCGCTCATTCCCAAACCAAGTACCTTCGGGGTTTAGCCGGATATAGCTTCTCGCTCAAATGCCTTCGGGACTTAGCCCGGTTATAGTAACTCGCACAATTGCCTTCGGGACTTAGCCCGGTTATAGTAACTCGCACAAATGCCTTCGGGACTTAGCCCGGATATAGTAACTCGCACAAATGCCTTCGGGCTTAGCCCGGTTATCAATCCGAATATCCATGCACATATCAATAAATCATGACACATCAATATTTCACTTTCGTAACTAGAATTCAAACACAAGTCACTTATCAAGCATTATCATTTTCAGCTCAAAAGCTACGTACAAAGGGCATGATTTTGATTTGCTTATAACATAATCTAATCGAATCATAATCTAAGTTTCATTACTCGAAAACTTACCTCGGATGTTGTCGAACGATTTCGACGGCTATTCGATCACTTTTTCCTTTCCCTTGTCCAACTTTGGTCCTCTAAGCTCTTGAGCTAATTCAAACAAATTTAACTTATTAAAGTCTCATTATGCTAGCTTATGGCCGAATATGACAAGGAGTTTGATAGGTCATATGGCCACCTTTAGCTCAAATACAAAATGGTCATATGCATTTTTAATCACATTGAGCAATTTAATACAATTAATCTAACATTTCCTCATGTGCACGTTTATTACCGAATACACACATCATTAACCTAATATCAATTATTTGAGCACTTTAACAAAATTCTCCTTGAGCCGAGTATCTAAGTCAAGATAGAGTCATCATTATGCTCGCCTCTAACCGAATACATGCAACACCAATCTACCTCATGTGGCCGAATATGCATATCTATGTTGAGGCCGATTATATGCTTAATACTTCCTACAAGTATGGTTACTTGTATTGACTACATATCATTTTGTTTCAAGTTCAAAACTCGGCTAATACACATATATACACTAGTAATCAAATACTAACATTTTGCACTTCACCTTACTACCATTTCTCATCTACTTCCTACCATGGCCGAATGCATCAAGACACCATAACATTTCAATTTTGGTCATGGGTTACACAAAGAACTTAATGTCTAACTCAAAAATGCCAAAAAGAAAATCCAAGAATCATCAAACACCATCACATGTATCATTACAAAGCTTCACACTTAGCATGCAAATGACATCAACACAAATCCACCTTAGCCGAAACTTAACTCATCTTCATGCCTCATCACCACAACATCAAACACCAACCAAGAAGACAACACCCATGGCCGAATATCATCTCCATCTCATAGCAAAGATTTAAACCATGGGCTAGGTAGAACTCAAACTAACAACTAAAAACATGCATGAATCTCATGAAACAACATCAAACATACCTTAGTCTAGCAAACCACCATAGCCGATTTCCTCAAAGCTCTTTTTCTTTCTTTTTCTTTCTTCTATTCGGCCAAGAACAACATAACATGTTTTTCTTTCTTTTTTTTTTCATCATCATTTACCTTCCCATTATTATTTTATTGCCCATACTCCTTATTTTATTTTTCCTAACATAAATCACTAACATAACATGTTTATGACATGTTTTACCCATAACATTTTGTCCACCCTCCTTGTCATGGCCGGCCACTTACTAATTAAGGGGGAAATTGACATGCAAGTCCACCCTTTTGATCTCATGCACTAATAGATCCTTATAGATCGACCTATCACATTTCAAAAGTGTCACACATAAGTCCTATTAGCTAAATTCACATGCAATTGACTAAATCGAAGCTTAAAACTTTCACACATTCATATTCACATATTTTAGACAATAATCATTATATTCAAATAATTTGGTGACTCAGTTTAGCGGTCCCGAAACTGCTTTCCGACTAGGGTCACTTTAGGGCTGTCACACTTACAGTCTCAACTCTCAACTGTTCTTAAATTTTCAACCCTTCTCAGTTTCCCATGATATCATGACATAAAACCCAGATCTCAACTTGATTTAATGGAGACCGAATTCCAAGAAATCCAACAATCAAAAGACCGAAATTCCATGAATCATGAGTAGGAATTCATTCAATACATATATGATTTATAGATCTCGCCAAACATTTAACAATAGGATACATCACATTTTCCTCTTTCCGCCATGGAAATATTTCGATATGGCCTCAAGAATAATCCTTCTCATTTCCATCCCAATATCAACACCGACAAGGATAATTTTGATAGATCCCAATGTTCGCTTTAACCCTTTAACAACTCCGATTTTATGTAACATCTAATGCTCTAAACTATCACATTACCTCACCGTCTTGAAACACATCACAATTCATACAACAAGACATTCTTGAAAGTCGAAGTCTTTACTCAATGTAGACTAGTCTAGTTCGGGCGCTTGGTTACCAATATTCTCATCTATCCAAACTTTGTCAACATGTAATAAACTTTTCAGCTTTCACAAGACGAAAACCTCATCATTCGTGGTGACTTTAACTAATATCCAACTCTTTCTAATAAATATACACTTCTCGTTCGGACTATTTACTCTTTTATCAAGACAAAATGAAATTATATTATCGACTTGAGAAAATAATCTCGACATAATTGTCACATGGAATCCTTCAAATAAATAATTCACCATACCGACTGAAACTCGCGCTTTTATCACCTATGCCTTTACTGATATCAAATCCTTACACAGAAATTAGAAAAAAAAATCCCAATACTAAAATCACCACATTACCAAGATCAAATTAGAAGTATAGTCATATTTGACATGATTATCACGAGCTGAAGAACGTACTTCGAACATGAGTCTTAATTGACAAATTATGGAACAAAGATAACAAGAAAACCGAATAAAGAAATCCAAGATAGAGAAACCTAGAATAAAGAAATCTAGAATAAAGAGATCCAGGATAAAGAAACCCAAGATATGATACTATGCCGGAGAATCGAAAACCAAACTCATAGAGAAAATACAGAATACCCCGATAATTCTTCAAAGAAAGAAAGTCCAAAAGAAAACATCATTTAATCCCACTGGAATCAAATATAACAAGAACAATATATCTTCCCATACATATATATCAGATGAAGCATCAAGTAGAAGAAACAGAAACATAATATCTTACGTATTCTCTCATCAATTCTTATCAGATGAAATGAAATAGAATACCCAATGAAATAGAGCAATATAAATTATAAACCAGTCAGACTACCAATGCTTTCATCCAACACCAGAATTAGAAGACATTCCCATATAACAAGAATTTCTTCAGAAGATCAATAGCCATAGAAATATTTCTGAGAACGGGTAAACACATAGAACATCTCAAAAGAGACTGCTAAATCTGTCCATCATAACTGTCACACTCAGATAGTTCACATTTCAAATATCATTTCCCCAACTAGTTACGCCATCACAAATTTCATATTAAACCATTCACTAAAGAAGGTCGATTCTGAATAAATTTTGATTTACACTTTTCTCGACCTTGCACCGAGTAATTCGATTTACCAAAGAGAATTTCCTTCTCTAATCGACAAGGCATAATTCCAATAATCTTTATATCAATCCGATACTTTACTGACTCTGACTTTACTTATCAGCTCATTTCCAATCTCTGATCATACTTATAATTATTCTATCACTTAACTCTTTGGGTTCTCAACCAGAAACTTATTCAATACAAATCTCATGAAATTCCATTATAAGTACCACTTCGGTAAGGGGGAGTGTAACACCCTATACCCGAGACCGTGGCCGGAGTCGAACACGAGGTGCTAACAGACATAATATATTTATTTTCACAGTCCATTTAAAAATTTCCAGACAGCTGGCTAACTGTGTCACTGTCACCTTAAAAATCATATCTTGAGTTCCACAACTAGAAAATCAGTTTTGTGATTTTTCCCTGAAACTAGACTCATATATGCATCTACAAATTTTTTTCTAGAATTTTTGGTCGGGCCAATTAGTACAGTTTATTAGTTAAAGTCTCCCATGTTACAGGGATCGACTACACTGACCTTCGTGCATTACGACTTGGATATCTCCCTGTACAGGGATTCAATACTGATTCCGTTTGTTTCTATAGAAACTAGACTCAAAGAGGAATCTATACATATATGGAATGACTCCTAATTTATCTCTGGTTAATTTATAATGAATTTCCAAAGTTGGAACAGGGAATCCAGAAACCGTTCTGGCCCTGTTTCACGAAAACCTAAATATCTCTTAACATACAACTCATATGACCGTTTTGTTTCTTCCATATGAAAGTAGATTCATCAAGGTTCATTTACATAATTTATTCACTATTTAATTCCATTCCTACTATTTTTAGTGATTTTTCACATCCACATCGCTGCTGCTGTCAGCATCTGCCTTTAAGGTAGACTTTACCTATTTCATAGTTTCCATGATTCAATTAGCCCTTTTTGCATACATAGCACAAAGTATAATCATGATTAACCATTCCAATGGCTAATCGTTTCCAAACATTTCCATACCTCTTAGTGATCAACATACAAAACGATTATAGTACTATGCTAAAACGATATAAGCCATTTTCGCATGGCTATCCAAATTTACACAAAATCCATGGGTACATGACCAACAACAAAAGGGTAGTCCTATACATGCCATTTCAAAGTTCAACCAAAATTGTACCAAAAGGGGCTTTGATAGTGTGGGAGACTTCGACTTCCAAAATCCCGAGTCCGATAAATGACGAGCCAAAATCTATAAAACAGAGAAACAAAGAAATGGAGTAAGCAATTTATGCTTAGTAAGTTTTGAGCAAGGGACTCCAAAGACAACAAAAGCATAGCATTCATATAGCTAAACGGATAATTTCATATGCACAAATTCTCAATATCATACTTACTTCACATTACCAACCCTTATGTTCATACACAAAGATCAACTTAGCCAAAGGCGGTAGCTCGTTTATCAACGAGCGAATACTTATTTGTAAGGGCTCAACTAATTCAAAGCACATCTGAAACATACCTCATTGTTGGGATTTCACAAGCGTATTAACTGAAATTTTTACAGCAAGTTCATTTATTCCCGAATCACATACCTTCGAGTTTAACGGATATAGCTACTGTTCAAATACCTTCGGGACATAGCCCGGTTATAGTAACTCGCACAAATGCCTTCGGACTTAACCCGGATTTAATAACTCGCACCATGCCTTCGGGCTTAGCCCGGAATTAGTAACTCGCACAAATGCTATCGGATCTTAGTCCGGATTTAGTCACTTAGCACAAAGCCTTCGGGACTTAGCCCGGACATCATTCGAATAACCATGCACATTTATCAATAAATCATGACACATTCGTATTTCATTTTCCGTTAGCAAAACTCTAACACGAGGCACTTATCACACTTGCAATTTCGCTCAATAGCCACACACAAAGAGCATGATTTTGATTTGCTTAAAACGTGATCTAATCAAATCATAATCTAAGTTCCATTACTCAAAACTTACCTCGGATGTTGTCGAACGGCTTCAACGACTATTCGATCACTTTTTCCTTTCCCTTATCCAACTGTGGTCCCTAAGCTCTTGAGCTAATTCAAACAAATTTAACTTATCAAAGTCTCATTTTGCTAGCTTATGGCGAATATGACAAGGAATTTGATAGGTCATATGGCCACCTTTTAGCTCAAATCACAATGATCATACGCATTTTTAATCACATCAACAATTTAATACAATTCATTCGAACATCAAAAGAGAAGCTCAAGGTACTTAGCCCATATATACATTAGACATTAGAGTCACATATGTACGAAATCACGAATCGAATTCAACATACTAGCTAATATTTCCCCTTAGCCGAATTTTCTAAGTCAAGCTAAAGCCATCAATAGGCTACCAATGGCCGAACATACACATCTATGCTAAGGCCGATTGCAACACTTAATACATTCTACAAGTATGGTCACTTGTGTTGACTAAACACCATTTGTTTCAAGTTCAAAACTTGGCTAATACACATATATACACTATTAAAGCATCCTCTCCCTTTACACTAATTCAACACATGCATTACCCATAATATGCCAAATTACATTCGGCCTTAGCACACAACTTGCTAGCCGATTCTTCTCCATCTAGCAACTAATGCACATACGAGCTTATTTGTTAGACTCTACTTCATCTAACAACAACCTTATTTCTCTTCTATATCCTACCATGGCCCAATGCATCACAACACCTTACCATTTAAATTTTGGTCATGGTTGAACAAGGAACTTAATGTCTCACTCAAGGATGCTAAAAAGGAGATTCAAGAGTTATCAATCCGCCATCACATGCATCATTAACAAGCTTCACATTTAGCATGCAATGATATCAACACAAAATCCACCTTGGCCGAATACCATCCCCATGACATAGCAAAGATTTGAACCATGGGCTAATAAGAACATCAAGCTAGCAACTAAAAAAAAAACATGCATGAATCTCATGGCACAACATCAAACATACCTTAATCTTGATACAAGTATGGCCGAACCTCCTCCTAATCCTCTTCTAAACCAAACATGGAGCAAGAACTCCTTCTTTCTTCCTTAGAATTTTCGCCAAAAGAAATGAAAAGGATGAACACACTTTTTTTTTTTTTTTTTTTTCCTTTCCTCAACTCACGGCAATGGGAGGGGGATCACACCTTCTTTCCTTTTTCCATTTCTTTATTACCCATACCCTTATTTTATTTATTCCAACATAACCCATTTACACAACATATTTTATGACATGTTTTGCCCATCACCCTTTGTCATGGCCGCCACTAGACTTTAATTTAGGAAATTTGACATGCAAGCCCATCATTTTCACAACATGCATTAACAGTGCCACTTTACATTTGCCTAGCACATTTCTAAATTTTCTCACATAAGTCCTATTTGATAAAATTCACTTACAATTAACAAAATTCAAACATGAAATTTTCACACATGCATATGTACATATAATGAGCATCCACTATGACGGCTAATTATTTTTATGACTCGGTTTAGTGGTCCCGAAACCACTTTCCGACTAGGGTCAATTTAGGCTGTCACAGGGAGGGGTTGTAGGACCTCTGACTCGACTTTCTTATACATACACATATGACACAACTTCCATCATCATAGCAACATCATCAAAATCATGTCATTCATTCAGGCAATGCAACATTCATGTTGGCTTACATCAATTTTCCTATTGTCTCATTTAGACAATATACTTATGCATACATTCTATGTTTTCTAGATAGCTTTACTTATCCATTCATTTAATTAAATTAATTCATGCTCATGACATCATATAAGGCCAAACAAACATAGATATTTGCATCACAATCACAACATTCATTTCATGCATCATCATGTACATATCATTACAATCATATAATTCAGTCCAACAATTTAACATAGAGAAGTTCATTTCATTATAATCCTTTATCTCATAAAAATTGTATATCATTAACATTCATCAACATTCAATGTCCAATCAAGACAAGGACATTTTCATTCGTAGCATGATATTATGACCTTTATTCATACCTCTACTACTTTCTATTTATTCTGTTCATCTTATCAAGTAAGCCACACACACTACATCGTATGAGCATTAAGCAAATATGGATATTTATCACATATGTATCATAAACTTTTATTCATACTTTTCTGAACCGAGACTTATCATAATCATAATTTTACTCAAATACCTTCACATAACATTGAACATGGTCAGCGCAGCTCGGTTGGAGAGTACCCTGTCTAAATAAGACGGTACTCATACGCGTTGGAAGACATCATACTATCACAGATCAGTGGCATGTATAGCTAAACTTTTACACATGCTAACTTAGTCCGAGAACCGACTAAACCTACTTTGATACCACCAAATGTAACGCCCCGTACCCGAGACCGTCGCCGGAGTCGAACACGAGGTGTTAACAGACTTAATTCATTACTTAAATAGCTCAAACAATTTATTTTTAAAATTTTCAGTCAAGCTAACAATCTGCGTCATAGTCGCTTAAAAAATTCATATCTCGAGTTACGAAACTCGAAATCCAGTTCCGTGAATTTTCCCTGAAACTAGACTCATATATCTATTTAATAATGTTTTTCTAGAATTTTTGGTCAAGCCAATTAGTACAGTTTATTAGTTAAAGTCTCCCCTGTTTCAGGGTTCGATTGCTCTGACCTCTGTGTATTACGAATCAGATATCTCCCTGTACAGGGTTTAAATGACTATGCCGTTTGTTTCTAATAAAAATAGACTCAATAAGGAATCTGTACATATAAATCATGACTTCTAATTATCTTTGAACAAATTATGGTGAATTTCCAAAGTCAAAACAGGGGATCCAGAAATCGCTCTGGCCCTGTTTCACAAAAATTTAAACATCTCATAAAATATAACTCATATACCTGTTTTGTTCCATCCATATGAAAATAGACTCATAATTCTTCAATTCCATATTTTATTCACCATATAATTGTATCTCTACTATTTTTAATGATTTTTCAAACTCACATCACTGCTGCTGTCTGAATCTATTTTAAGGTAAATTTTACCTATTTCATGTTTTCCATGGATTAGCTAGTAATTTAGCATACATAACACCAAATATGATCATGATTAGCCATTCCAATGGCTAATCATTACCAAGCATTTCCATACCACTCAATAACCATATCATAAGACCATATATACAAAATGATTATAATGCTATACATGCCACACTCAATAACCATATCATAAGACCATATATACAAAATGATTATAATGCTATACATGCCATACTCAAAATATGCAAGCCATTATGCCAAGATGGTATACGGATTTAGTGTGAGCATGCCGCCGACCGTTCTCGATTTTCGAGCTAGCTTGTCAACACTACAAGGAATGAAAAGGAGGGAGTAAGAATAAATGCTTAGTAAGATCACATGCAAATAGCAAGTAACACAACTATATACGCAAACATAAAACATTATTTGCATAATCATCACCGAGACATTCATATTCCATTTTCATTTATCATCTTACCATATTGTTGTTATATCGAGTTTTCAATGCGAGGGTTAAGTACATACCTGTTCAAAGTATTCATTTCACAACACTTACCAATATGTCCCTTTCATCTCGAGTATTCCTCCGCTTGAGTAGAATTTTACCCGTTGAACACATCGGAATATAATTCGGATACATGGAAAGTTTGCACATAAGTGCTACATATGTAGCCAAGCTACCATGTAACCCGCCCATAAGTGAACTCGGACTCAACTCAACGATCTCGGGCGTTCGCATCCATAAGTGAACTCGAACTCAACTCAACGAGTTCGGACATTCACATCCATAGTGAACTCGGACTCAACTCAACGAGTTCGAATGCCCAAACATCCTAGTGACATGTCACTTGTATCCTAATCATTCCTAAGGTTCAATGGGACCTTTTTCCCAATCATGTGTCTCAACCATCTCCTACGGAATGTCGATACCGATACTCGGTAGTATTTCACATTTTCCAAGTATATCACATAATTTGACATTTTATCAAACAATTATAACGAGTATAATATTTCATAATAATTATCATATCATTTAAATAACATAAAAACATTTAAAATAATAACTATGTTACCAACATTTACATATGAACTTACCTCGTATGCGAAAATGGCTACTTTTACCATTTCGTCCATAACTTGGTATCTTCCCCATTTTAGTCTGAATTTCAGTTTTCCTTGCTCTATCATTTAAAATATAGTCTAATTAGGACTCACATTATTCAAATTGACCCAAAAATCATATTTTGGAAAACTGTTAGTTTTGCCCCTAAACTTTCACATATTTACACTTTTGCCCCAAAGCTCGTAAATTAAACTCCAGCCTATTTTCTTATGTTTTATGACATGCTGATCATTTTTCTCTTCTATGGCAACATCAAATTCTCACTCTAACATGTACTTATGACTATTAGGTATTTTTACCGATTAAGCCCTTTTGCTAGTTTTCGCTTAAAACCGAGTAGCACAAGTTGTCTAACATAATTTAAAACCTCATATTCTATCATAAAACACCAAAATACACAAATTTCACATATGGGTATTTTTCCAAATATAAACCCTAGGTTAAATTATTGCTAGCATAAGCTAAATCGAGCTACCGGAACTCCAAAAACGTAAAAATCATTAAAAGCGAGGCTAGAACGGACTTACAATCGAGCTTGGAAGCTTGAAAAACCCTAGCCATGGTTTCTCCTTGCTATATGCGGCCATGGGGTTGAAGATGAGCAAAATTGGCTTTTAATTTTGTATTTTAATTCATTTTACCCCTAAATGACCAAAATGCCCTTACTACTAAACTTTCCAAAATTCCATCCATGTCCAATTTTGTCCATAGACTTAGAAATTGGTAAAATTTCTATTTAAGACCTCCTAATTAATATTTTAAAACAATTTCATACTAGAAACTTCTAAAATGCAAGTTTTACAAATTATTCGATTTAGTCCCTAATTTCAATTTAAGCACTTTATGCATAAAATTTCTTCACAAAATTTTCACACAATCATGCAATCATATCATAGACCTCAAAATAATCATAAAATAATTATTTCTATCTCGAATTTTGTGGTCACGAAACCACTATTTCGACTAGGCCCAAAATTAGGATATTACACAATTTCTTTCATATGGCCCATTAGGCCCAAATCACATTCATATGGCCCATTAGGCCAAATCAAATTCATATGGCCCATTAGGCCCAAATCACATTCATATTCATGCTTTTATATAATTATCATCACTTAACATCAAGTTGCCAATTTTGCCTATTATGGGCCCAACAGCCCATCGGGCCCACTTAGCCCATTCTGGCCCGGTTGGCCAAAACATGGCCCAAGTTCATGGAATCACCCATGGGGCCTTAGATAACCTATCGGTTTTCCTCTTACGAGTGTTTGTGCACTCGCAATACTACCGTAGCCAAACTTTTGGCTTTTCGACATTTCAGCTTTTCGGTATTTTGGCTTTTGCCGATCTACTATGTGTGTGCAGTGTATGTACACACCTAGTAATAAAGCATGCTGCAATCCCCCTTACCATGAACCTACAATCGATATCATTCAATGATTACTCATATATACTTATCGAATACTTTACCAAAAGCCAAAGTCTCACCTTAACCTCACTTGAAATGCCAAGCCTTATTAGCTTTTCCTTGATCACTAATCACGAGTGCTACCCAGATCTACATTAAAATTTATATTTCAAAACATAATGGGTGACTTGTATCCAACATATGTAACCTTTTTCTATTAAAGCTTATTCGGCCAACCCTTATCGAAGTAAAGAACACTTACCAAAATCTCACACCTAAAGCGAAAATCGGCAGGGATCCAAAAGACTGGGATTCGATACTAGTCCTACCAAAACCAATTAGAAGAAGTAAGGGACAGAGTAATTGATACTAGCAAAACCGATTGAGATAACAAAGCACTGACACTAGAATTAACCGATGGAAAAGGTTGTGGCGGCACAGAGGATATTCGGCTCTTGAAACTTATATGGTGAAGAAGGTTATTCGGCACAAAGAAAAGTAGAAATTGTTTAAAACCAGAGGTGAATCAAAAAGAAAACTTTGAGTAGGGAAGAATGGAGAATCAGCACAAAGAGAAAAGAATGAAGAACAAGGGATTTTCAGCTTTTAGATCTTTGGAGAAAAAAGGTCTTTTCTGGCAACAAGGTGAGGGAGAATTCGGCATTAGCCTGGCAACCTCACATTCGGCACCTATATATAGCCTCTATGGCCGAATTTCCTATACCTATATTCCTAATTCGACTCTACCTCTTCTTCACTCCTCATCTCCTAATTTTTCTCCTTGATAACTCCCTAATCCCCTCCTCAAATTTCTCTTCTCATCACTCCCTACAGTGTTCATATCCAACGCCACCACCGTCCATCCCTTAAGCAAAAATAAATCCTTCTTTTGAGTAAGGAGGGATACGAACCCCATACCTCCTTGCCTTGCATATGACGCCACTTGCCACTCCACCACAAGGCTTTCTTGTGTCCAATTCTTCCTTCATTTATTTAAAAGCTAACCTAGTTGCCAACAAGGTTCTTTTAATAATTAAACCATAATTTCCTTCACCCCTAAGTTTGAACTCAAACCTTAACCAAGACCTACTATCACATAATTAACACTTGACTAGGAATTCTAAGCACATTTTTTATTGAAACTGAAAAAAATGAAAGTTCAGGATTTCGAGATTTTTAGGGCATTACAAGAGTTGGAGAATAGAGCTCACTGGGCTTTGAAGCAATTTAACTTTGATCTTAAGCAAGCTAGTGAGAGAAGAATGTTACAACTGGATGATTTGGAAAAGTTGAGGTTGTTTTCCTATGAGAATGCCAAAATGTGTAAAGAAAGATAAAAAAGATGGCATGATAGTCATATAGAACCTTGCGAGTTTAAGAAGGTCAGAAGGTTTTGTTGTTTAATTCAAGGTTGAAATTATTTCTTGGGAAGCTTAAATCTCGATGGAAAGGACCCTATACCAACTACCGAGTGTATCGTTAGGAGCTGTTGAATTATACGACAATCACGGAGGTACGTTTAAAGTTAATGGTCAACCTCTCAAACATTATTGGGATGGTGAAGTTGAGCAAGTTGAATCTTCGTTCAAATTAACAGACCTTTGATTTTTCATGAAGTTGTTTTGTAAAAAAATAAATAGTTAGAATTTATTTTCTTAATTTAGTACATTTAATTAATTTTGTCTAAGGAGATTGGAACTTAAGCAGGATCGTTGTGAGCCCTCCAACCTTTTTGGGAACTAATTTCATGTAATTTGTTAAGAATAAATTTTCTAATTAAGATTTAAAATTTTTAAAGTTTCGTTTGTTTTGTTTAAAATTTTAATTTTTATGTTAATAAAGGGAGTCAAATTTGGACCAAGTACTAATCAGTTATTTTTTAGTAAGATTCAGTTTGAGTTTAAGTCCCAAAACAACAAAAAGGAGGGAAAAATCCATACCTATTGCCGCCAATACTTGCCGCCCAAGTAACCCTAATGTAGCTAATTTTTTGCTACATGTTGCCCTAATTTTTCCCTATATAAACCCCTCTCCATTCTACTAGATTTCATATCCCTCAAAGTAATTTGCTTACACCCTAAAAATCCCTAATTCTCCCTTTTGTGCCGTCAACCTCAAATTCCAAAATAACCCTTAATTTTCTTCCCTTTTTGCCAAATTTTCCTATTGTCGCCGCAAAGAGATTGTAGAGCACCGCCGTTACTGTCGCATGTCGTCGTTGCCACCGCACCATTCTTGTCATCGCAAGATTCCTACCATAGCAAGTTCTATCCACCTTGTCAATTTCTCTTTTCCCCCTTCATCAATTCCTACCATCGCAAGATACCATGTCTCGCAAAAGAACTAGATCATCAAAGACTACTCTTGAAAACCTGATTTTGATTGATGAAGAAGTGAAAGAGAGATTTGATTCAATCTTCAAGCATCAACCTATGATGGCTGAAAAAGGTTTTGACTTCAAGAGTAATAATTTGATGGTTTTCCCATGTCGATTAGAAAGATAATTAATGCTATCAAGTGGGAACAATTTTGTGATTCTCATTCACTTCCCGATGATGAACTAGTTCGAGAATTCTATGCTAGATTGAATATGCAAGATGCTACTGAAGTCATTATTTGAAGGAAAAAGGTATCGCTTACTTTTAATTCCATCAATGATTTATTTAACTTACGTAATGTTGAAGAAGATGAGTACTACCCTATGATGAACAATATCAATTAGGATTTTCTTCAAAAAGTGCTTGATGTTGTGACAAATCCAGGATCCCAATGGATTATAAGAAAGTATGGGAGCCATTCTTGCCAAGGGAATACCTAAAACTAGTAGCAAAGATGGAGTTTTATTTTTTTGGCTACAGTTTTATGCCTATCTCACATAGTGTAACGCCCCGAATTTTGGGCCTGGAAGTATTAGGTCTTGAGCATGGGAATGGTTAGGATACTACACATAAATGTTTAATTGTGCAAGAAAGTGACACAACTTTCAGTGGTTAAGTACTCTGGGAAGTGTCTGAGAAGTCTTGGGTTCAAGCCTTAGCTTGCGTAAAAGTTTTGTTTTTAAAGGACTCTAGGCAATAGGCTTTCAAATGAAAATGGGTGAAACATGACAGAAAGGGCCAGTTGGTGGTTGAGGAGATTTGATGGAGAAATTTTAGGAGGAAAATTTGGTACGTTGAGGTGGTGGTAGAGTTGTTACCTAATTGGTACTATAACCAAGGGGAATTCGACTTTGGTGAGTTCTTTCTCCTTTTTGGTTGCTGACAATTCATTTTGGTTCTTTTCATTTTTCTATTTTGGAGGTCGACTGTTGCTAGAGGTCTTTCAAGTATCTCTCAATCTGCCTATTTTGGTTTTTTTCACTTCATTTTCAGTGCCCAACTGCCTGACTTTGCTCTTTACCTTACTTCTTTAGAAATCATTTTTTCCATTGCTTCCTTTCGGTTTTGGCCGAATACTCCCCTTCCCCGTCTCTCAAATTCTTTCGACTTTTTATTGGCTGTTTCTCCTCTTCTCTTCTCTCTCTTAATTACTTTCTTCTTGATCGATTCCTCCTACCCTCCCTCACCCTCAATCGGTTTCTTCTCGACCA
The DNA here is from genome assembly GCF_025698485.1 of Gossypium arboreum. NCBI lineage: Eukaryota > Viridiplantae > Streptophyta > Magnoliopsida > Malvales > Malvaceae > Gossypium > Gossypium arboreum. The sequence continues at coordinate 64,468,318 of NC_069079.1, read as the reverse complement.
AATACTACTTCTTCTTTCACCCTTACTGTGCGATTCTTCATTGCTCTCTGTCAATTTCGGTGGTAACTACAACTATTCGGTTACTTTCTCCTTCTCTTTATTTCACTCTCTGCCGTGATAGCCTTCCATCTAACAATTTCTTTTCTCTGTCAATTATTACTAGGGGTACGATTGTTACATCTTGTGCCTTGGTTCAAGCGTGTGTTTTTGGGGGTAGGCCGATCACTTCCGTCTCTTATTCTAGGTTTTTGCATTTGGTAAGTTGCTACACACTTAGTTCAAATTACTTGTGTATATGGTAATAGTTAACAAGTTGCAATTGGAATGCAGGTAGTCTTTAAGGGTTGTAAGCGATCTCTTGCTATGTTTTTAGTGGGCTAAGCCACATTCGGTCAATCAAGGCAGATATTAATGAGTGTTTTGGGATAATTATGGGGAGGGGTTGTTAACCCTATTGCCAACTGAGTAATTGAATGACCTGATTGAATGTAGGTTTTGGTGCTTGTGGGCTATTCGCACGTTTTCGAGAACAAGGTGTGTAAAAACACTATCTCTATTTCGTAAATCAGCAAAAGCCAAGATAAGTGCCGAAAAACCACACTGATGTGCGCTCACTCGTGAGGTAGTCCGAATGCCTAAACAAGGGCGTATGAACCTTGAGGCCATCCATGAGCAATTTCATGGGCCGAGGCTATTTTGGACCATTTTGGGCTGAACTGGGCCGTGTGGGCCCTACGAGCATGTGGGCCCCCTTGGGTAAACCACATAGACGTGTGGTGAATATTGGGCCAAGCTGTGTAATCCACACGGCCAAGGCCATTTCTAGGCTTCGTGGGATACATGAGCAGGTGGGCCCAGATAGGGCCGTAATATGGGTTGTGGACCCATTTCTACAATTTGGCTGCTAAAGGTTACACGGGTCGCTCGAGATGACTGTGGGCCTACTGTTGGGTCTATAGGTATACCTAGACCCTAAATTGATAAATGACTATTATGCTCTTATGAGATGTATAATTGATTGAGAATGCCATTTTATATATATTGCATCCATGCATGATATTATGATATGTTGCATGGGATGGGTTACTATGATTGGAGGAAGTATATTGTACTGGCAGCTCTGCTGCAATTACTGTTTAGTTCCGCAACTGGTGCTATTTTGGAGTGTAGGGATGGGTGGGTTGATTTTATCCCCACATGGAGTGTAGGACTGGACGGAGTGGAGTGTAGAGGCTGGTTGGGTAGGATTTTTGATTGCATATCTGCATTATTACCAACACTGAAATGGGCTAAGGCCCATAATGATACTGATACTATAATGGGCTAAGGCACTAATTGAAACTGAACTGTTTATGAATTGGGCTTAGGCCCAAAGTGTTTATGCTTACTATTTGGTGTTGATATGGGATTACACACTGAGTTTCCATAACTCACCCATCTGTTTATCTGTCTAGGTAATCTCCAGGCTTAGGCAGGTCAGTGCTACGAGAGACACAAAGGTGGCTACACAATTGCACAGACTTTCTTATTAGGTTTAAATTATAAGTAGTTTTATTTGGGGTAATTTGTTTTTATAATAAGGCCTCCATAATTTTTAACCTTTAATTTTGGGGTTTTATTTATTTTGATTTATTTCCGCTAGTAGTAGGATACAGGTTTTAAAAATTACAAACGTTTTTCAAAACACCACGTTCACGCAACATGTTTTAAAAGCTTCCACAAGAATTAATATTTTAAAATTAATAACAGCTTAATATGATTCACTTTTGACAAACAAACTTAGATTTTGAAAATGAATAAACATATCTTAAGGTCACATAAAGAGGTTAAATAAGGAACGAGTTTTTCAACGAGATTATACTTTACGAAAAACTTTACAATATGACATCGCTAGATTCGGCCATAATGTCCAGGTTGGATTTGGGGTGTTACATTAGTGGTATTAGAGCCAGGTTGTAAAATTCGACTGTGGATTTGGGTTTCTTCTAAAACTTGGAATTTTCAAAAAAAACTATTCCAAATGATTTGGAGGTATTTTGAAATGTTTTTACTGAATGTGTGGTGCACCGAGTCTCCGCGTCGATCCTGTAAGTTCTTCCAGAAAATTGTATTTTGACTTTTACTGAAACTACCATAGATAGGACTAGTAAGACTACTGTAGGTAGTATACCATACTGTAAACTCTTTAGTAGTGTATACTGAAACTGTAGAGAAATCGATAGACAGCAACAGACACTGCGTTGTGCAAAAATAAAACTCTATACTTTTGATACTGTCTCCATAATATATTTGTTAATAAACAACTGGAACTGTAAACTGATCTGCATAAAACTGTTAATTCAACATAAAACACAATTCAATAATGAGCACTAGAGGTCTGGGTCTCTTGATCATGCGGCTGGGGACGACGCGCTATTCCAGCTATGTTACAGATTTTAGAGGGTTGTTGGACCCAATACTGGATTTGCGGGCTGAGGGTCAGTTATAGAACAACTCCAGTCCAATGGAGTTGAGCTCTTTAGGGAGAGTGTCACTGGTGTCACCTCTAACGTGGCCGAGTATTGGATTGACGTATTGTCCCAGTCTATTTATAGACTGTACTGAAAACAATCAAGTTAAATGTGGTAGTGTTTTGGAACTAGAGTGCACAGCGGGAACGTAGTGCTGTAGTCTATGTTATGCTACTGATCTGATAATTAGAAATTTCAAGGACGAAATTTCTTTAAGGAAAGGTGAATTGTAACGTCCCTAATTTTGGGCCTGAAAGTATTAGGTCTTGAGCATGGGAACAGCTAGGATACTGCACATAAATGTTTAATTGTGCAAGAAAGTGACATAACTGTGTATCTGTTTCAGTGGTTAAGTGCTCTGGGAAGTGTATGAGAAGTCTTGGGTTCAAGCCTTGGCTTGCACAAAAGTTTTATTTTTAAAGGAATAAACACTATCTCTAGCCAGTAGGCTTTTAAATAAAAATGGGTGAAACATGACAAAAAGGGCTTGTCGGTCTAGGGGATAAGTGGCGTGTTACCTATGCCTATGGACTGAGGTTCGAGTCCTGGTTCAGTAGATTGTTTTATTTTGCCGCTCTCGCTGTATGGGTAGTAGAGGTTGACGGAAACACTGCTGAGTGAGTGGAGTTTGAAATTGGTGGTTGAGGAGATTTGATGGAGAGATTTTAGAAGGAAAATTTGGGATTTGAGGTAGTGGAAGAGTTGTTGCCGAATTAGTACTCTAACCAAGAGGAATTCGGCTTTTGTGAGTTCTCTATGCTTTTTAGTTGCTGACAATTCATTTTGGTTCTTTTCATTTTTCTATTTGGAGGCTGACTGTTGCTAGAAGTCTTTCGAGTATCTCTCAATCTGCCTATTTCGATTTCTTTCACTTCATTTTCAGTGCCCAACTGACCGACTTTGCTCTTTACCTTACTTCTTTAGCAATCATTTTTCCCTTGTCTCCTTTTGATTTTGGACGAATACTCCCCTTCCCCCTCTTTCAATTTCTTTCGACATTTTGTTAGCCAATACTCCTCTTCTCCTCTCTCTCTCAATTGGTTCCTTTTTGATCGATTCCTCCTACCCTCCCTCACCCTCAATTGGTTTCTTCTTGACCGAATACTACTTCTTCTTTCACTCTTACTGTGCTGATTCTTCATTGCTCTCTATCGATTTCGGTGGTAATTACAACTATTCGATTACTTTCTCTTTCTCTTTCTTTCACTCTCTACTGTGATTGCCTTCTATCTAATAACTTATTTTCTCTTCCAATTACTACTAGGCTTGCGATTGTTACATCTTGTGCCTCGGTTCAAGAGTGTGTTTTTAGGGGTAGGCCGATCACTTCCGTCTCCTATTCTAGGTTTTCACATTTGGTAAGTTACTATACACTTGGTTCAAATTACTTGCGTGTATGGCAATAGTTAACAAGTTGCAATTGGAATGCAGGTAGTCTTTAAGGGTTGTAAGCGATCTCTTGTGACTTTCTTAGTGGGCTAAGCCATATTCGGTCAATCAAGACAGGTATTAATGAATGTTTTGGGATAAGTATGAGGAGGGGTTGTTAACACTATTGTCAAATGAGTAACTGAATGACCTGATTGAATGTAGGTTTTGGTGCTCATGGGCTATTTGCATGTTTTCAAGAACAAAGTATGCAAAAACACTGTCTCTATTCATAAATCGGCAAAAGCCAAGATAAGTGCTGACAACACCACACGGGTGTGCGCTCACTCGTGTGGTAGTCGAATGCTTAAACAACGGTGTATGAACGTTAAGGCCATCCATGAGCGATTTCATGGGCCGAGGCCATTTTGGGCTTAACTGGGTCATGTGGGCTACACAGGCACGTGGGACCCACTCCGGTAAACCACACAAACGTTGGTGAATATTGGGCCAGGCTATATAATCCACACGGCCAAGGCCATTTTTGGGCTTTGTGGGCAACACGGGTGTGTGGGCCTACTTGGGCTCACAATATGGGCCCACAATATGGGCCATGGGCCCATTCCCCTGTTTGAATGCTAAAGGTTGCCTGGGTCGTCCGAGACGACTGTAGACCTAGTGTTGGGTCGGTAGGTATACCTAGACCCCAAATTGATAAATGACTATTATGCACTTATGTAATGTATGACTGATTGAGCATGCCATTTTAAATATATTACATACATGCATTATATTATGATATGTTGCATAGGGATGGGTTATTATGATTAGAAGAAGTATACTATACTGCCAGCTCTGTTACAATTACTGTTTAGTGCCGCAACCGGGGCTATTTTGGAGTGTAGGGATGGGTGGGTTGATTTTATCCCCATATGGAATGTAGGGCCGGACGGAGTGGAGTGTAGAGGCTGGTTTGGGAGGATTTCTGATTACATATCTATGTTGTTACCGATACTGAAATAGGCTAAAGACCATACTGATACTGATACTATAATGGGCTAAGGCTCTAACTGAAACTGAACTGTTACTGAATTGGGCCTAGGCCTAGACTGTTTGTGCTCACTATTTGGTGTTGATATAGAATTACACACTGAGTTTCCATAACTCACCCATCTGTTTATTTGTATAGGTAATCCCCAGGCTTAGGCGGGTCGGTGCCGCGAGAGACCCAAAGGTGGCCACACAACTGCACGGACTTTCTAATTGTGTTTAAATTATAAGTAGTTTTTTTTTGGGTAATTTGTTTTTGTAATAAGGCCTCTATAATTTTTAACCTTTAATTTTGGGGTCTTTATTTATTTTTATTTATTTCTGCTAGTAGTAGGATGCGGGTTTTCAAAAATACAAATGTTTTTCAAAACACCACGTTTACACAACATGTTTTAAAAGCTTCCACAAGAATTAATGTTTTAAAATTAATAACAACTTAATATGATTCACTTTTGACAAACGACTTAAATTTTGAAAATGAATAAACGTATCTTAAGGTCACATAAAGAGGTTAAATAAAGAATGAATTTTTCAACGAGATTATACTTTGTAAAAAACACTTCAATGTGACATCGCCAGATTCGGCCATAACATCCAGGCTGGATTTGGGGTGTTATATTTAGTGGTATCAGAGCCAGGTTGTAAAATTTGACTGTGGATTTGGGTTTCTTCTAAAACTTGAAATTTTCAAAAAGAACTGTCCCAAATGATTTGGAGGTATTTTGAAATGTTTTTACTGAATATGTGGTGCCCGAGTCTCCGCACTGATCCTATAAGTTCCCCTTGAAAACTATATTTTGATTTTGACTGAAACTGTCATAGGTAGGATTACTAAGACTACTGTAGGTAGTATACCGTACTGTAAACCCTTTAGTAGTGTATACTGAAACTGTAGAGAAACCGGTAGACACCAACAAACACTGCGTTGTGCGAAAATAAAACTCTATACTTTTGATACTGTCTCTATAATATATCTCTTAATAAACAACTAGAACTGTAAACTGATCTACATAAATCTGTTAATTCAAGATAAAACGTAATTCGATAATGAGCACCAGAGGTACTCGATCTCTTGATCCTGCAACTGGGGACAACGCACTGTTCCAAGCTATGTTGTAGATTTTGTAGAGGGTTGTTAGACCTAATACTGGATCTAGGGGCCGAGGGTCAGTTACAGAATGACTCTAGTCCAATGGAGTTGAGCTCTTCAGGGGGAATGTCATTGGTGTCGCCTCTAACATGGCCGAGTATTGGATTGACGTATTATCCAGTCTATTTATAGACTGTACCGAAAATATTCAAGTTAAATGTGGTAGTGTTTTAGAATTAGAGTGCGCAGCGGGAACATAGTGGTGTAGTCTATATTATGCGACTGATTTTATAGTTGGAAATTTTAGGGACTAAATTTCTTTAAGGAGAGGTGAATTGTGAATTATAATGCCCCGAATTTTGGGCCTAGAAGTATTAGGTCTTGAGCATGGGAACAGTTAAGAGGCAGCACATAAATGTTTAATTGTGCAAGAAACTGACACAACTGTGTATCTGTTTCAGTGGTTGAGTGCTCTGGGAAGTGTCTGAGAAGTCTTGGGTTCAAGACTTAGCTTGCACAATAGTTTTGTTTTAAAAGGAATAAACACTGTCTCTAGGCAGTAGGCTTTTAAATAAAAATGGGTGAAACATGACAGAAAGGGCTTACCGATCTACAGGATAAGTGGTGTGTTACCTAGGCCTGAGGATTGAGGTTCGAGTCCTGGTGGGCGCAGTGGAGTGTTTTTTTTCTCTCTCTTGCCGTATGGGTAGTAGAGGTTGACCGAAACACTGTTGAGTGGGTGGAGTTTAAAATTGGTGGTTGAGGAGATTTGATGGAGAGATTTTAGGAGGAAAATTTGGGATGTCAAGGTAGTGGAAGAGTTGTTGCCGAATTGGTACTCTAACCAAGGGGAATTCAGCTTTGGTGAGTTGTCCTTTCTTTTCGGTTGGTGACAATTCATTTTGTTTCTTTTCATTTTTCTATTTTGGAGGCCTACTGTTGCTAGAAGTCTTTCGAGTATCTCTCAATTTGCCTATTTCGGTTTCTTTCACTTCATTTTCAGTGCCCAACTGACCGACTTTGCTCTTTACCTTACTTCTTTAGCAATCATTATTCCCCTTGCTTCCTTTTGATTTTGGCCAAATACTCCTCTTCCACCTCTCTCAAATTCTTTTGACTTTTTGTTGGTCGATTCTCCTCTTCTCCTCTCTTTCTCTATTGGTTTCTTCTTGATTGCTTCCTCCTACCTTCCCTCACCCTCAATCAGTTTCTTCTTGACCGAATCTACTTCTTCTTTCACCCTTACTATACCAATTCTTCATTGCTCACTGTCAATTTCGGTGGTAACTATAACTATTTAGTTAGTTTCTCTTTCTCTTTCTTTTACTTTATGCCGTGATAGCCTTTCATCTAATAATTTCTTTTCTCTGCTGATTATTGCTAGGGGTGTGATTGTTACATCTTGTGCCTCAGTCCAAGCATGTGTTTTTGGAGGTAGGCTAATCAATTTCGTCTCCTATTCTAAGTTTTCACATTCGGTTAGTTGCTATACACTTGGTTCAAATTACTTGCATGTATGGTAATAGTTAACAAGTTGCGATCGGAATGTAGGTAGTCTTTAAGGGTTGTAAGCGATCTCTTACGACATTTTTAGTGGGCTAAGCCACATTCAGTAAATCACGGCAAGTATTAATGAATGTTTTGGGATAATTATAAGGAGGGTTCGTTAACCCTATAGTCAAATGAATAATTGAATGACCTGGTTGAATGTAGGTTTTGGTGCTCATGGGCTATTCGCGAGTTTTTTAGAACAATGTATGTAAAAACACTGTCTCTATTCGTAAATCGGCAAAAGCCAAAATAAGTGACGACAACACCACACGGGTGTGTGCTCACTTGTGTGGTAGTTCGAATGCCTAAACAAGGGCATATGAACGTTGAGGCCATCCATGAGTGATTTCATGGGCCCAGGCCGTTTTGGACCATTTTGGGCCGTATAGGCCCCACGAGCATGTGGGCTCCACTCAGGTAAACCACACAAACGTGTGGTGAATATTGGGACAAGCTGTGCAATCCACACGACCAAGGCCACTTTTAGGCTTCGTGGGCCACACGGGCATGTGGGCCCACATGGGCCCGCGATATGGGCGATGGGCCCATTTCTACTGTTTGACTGCTAAAGGTTGCACAGGTCACCCGAGACGACTGTGGACCTAGTGTTGGGTCAGTAGGTATACCTAGACCCCAAATTGATTAATGACTATTATGCCCTTATGAGATGTATGACTGATTGAGCATGCCATTTTATATATATTGCATACATACATGATATGTTGCATGGGGAGGGGTTATTATGATTGGAGGAAGTGTACTGTACTGGCAGCTCTGCTGCAATTACTGTTTAGTGCCGCGACCAGTGCTATTTTGGAGTGTAGGGATGGGTAGGTTTATTTTATCCTCACATGGAGTGTAGGGCTGGACGGAGTGGAGTGTAGAGGTTGGTTGGGTAGGATTTCTGATTGCATATCTGTATTGTTACTGACAATGAAATGGGCTAAGGCCCTAACTGAAACTGAACTGTTACTGAATTGGGCTTAGGCTCAGAGTGTTTATGCTTACTATTTGGCGTTGATATGGGATTACACACTGAGTTTCCATAACTCACCCATCTGTTTATCTGTACAGGTAATTCCCAAGCTTAGGCGAGTTGGTGCTACAAGGGACCCAAAGGTGGCCACACAACTGCACGGACTTTCTTATTGGGTTTAAATTATAAGTAGTTTTATTTGGGGTAATTTGTTTTTGTAATAAGGCCTTTATAATTTTTAACCTTTAATTTTGAGGTTTTATTTATTTTGATTTATTTCTGCTAGTAGTAGGATACAGGTTCTTAAAAATACAAACATTTTTCAAAACACCACGTTCACGTAACATGTTGTAAAAGCTTCCTCAAGAATTAATGTTTTAAATTTAATAACAACTTAATATGATTCACTTTTGAAAAACGAGTTAGATTTTGAAAATGAATAAATGTATCATAAGGTCACATAAAGATGTTAAATAAAGAACGCGTTTTTCAACGAGATTATACTTTGCAATAAACACTTCAATGTGACATTACCAGATTCGGCCATATCGTCTAAGCTGGGTTTGGGGTGTTACACTTAGTTCCACCATCTCGATGGAACGGATGCTCTTGTTGTATGCAATCTTAACAGAAAAGTCCATTACTGTTGGGAAAATTATTCTCAAGGAGATTCATGATTGTGCTAAAAAGAAGGCAGGATGTGCTTATTTCCCATCATTAATCACTTCACTTTGCTTAAGGGCCAAAGTTAAAACACAAGCAAATCTATAAAGGCGATATGTTCAAGGATGCATTACAAATTATGATCTTGAACGATTAGTAGAGAGGGTGCATGAGCTGAATCAAGGCGAGCAAGAAGAGCCAACTGAGCCAGATACCAAGGAGTTAACAGATGAAACTGAGACTGAAGCTAATTCAGTTACATACACCAAAGAGGAAATGCTTGCTATGTTTTATTCTGTAGAAATTAAATCCTAGTTACGAAAGAAATAAATTCCTAAGGACCTAAAAATAAATAAATAATATGACAGGAGTCCCCCTTTTATTTTCTTGACTCATTCCCTTTATCTTTTTCAGTTCCAACTCCACTTGCATCATCAGTATCCTCCTTCCATGTCTCAAATATAGCATTTGGGAACTCAGGAACAAAAGTATTAGAGATGTTCTTAAAATAATTTCGAATTGAGTCATCTCTAACTTTTGCATATTTCCAGTAAGTTTGTTTTTGATTGTGCATGAACTTGCACATATCCATCAAAATTGACAACTCCAATTCTTTGAAGCATTTGCAGAAGTCAGCATAGGAGTTGCAGATTCAGGTTCAACACTTAGCTTGTCTGGTTCTTCTTCTGGCTCAACCCTTGGTTCAAGGTTTTCAGATCTTCAATTGGTTTAGGACTGTTCAGTTCCTTATCAAGTGATGTGGCAATAGGAATAAACATGTCTAGGATTGGGTTATTAGGAAAGACTTGGTATTTAAGTAGTCTTAATGAATCACCTCTCTTTCTTTGCAACCCTACCTGGTGTTCAGTTTTCATTCATTACTTTGTTCTTACAATAAGGACATTGCTTCTTTTTAAAGGGGGTAAGGCAAATAAATTACTCAAAATTTTAAAACTTTTCAACTATGTTTCAATCATTTCTTTCATGAGTATGTTTTAATAAATGAATGTTTAGAGATATTTTTTGTTAATGAGATAGTTTGTTGCAAGTATGAACGATGATTTTATTTGAGTGAAATTATGTCATCATGAAGAATGGAATGCTTGTATGACCTTAGCCTTAGTAATATTTGCTATGAAAACTTAGTTTCTTTTGAAATTAGACATGCGTAAAGGTTTATATCTTTAGAATTGACTTAGTAACTTTTTTGAAGCGAAATACTAGGGGACATAAAAATCTAAAATGATATAGGCACTATTTCTTTGGATCGTTTAAGCCTTTTCAAGCCAACCTGATGATATTTGACCCTTGAAATTAAAATTTTGAGCTTAAAGGCCTATTTATTGCAATGAACCTACATTATAAGTCACATTACCATCTTTTAAAGTTATCCCAAATTTGTGCACCTATCGTAACTAAAGTTGTCTTGGTAATCAACATTTGAGGAAGTTTTCATAAAGATGTATGTGCTCATGCTTAAAAAAAAAAGGCTTGCTCAGTCTCCAAAAAGGAAAAATGTATGAGCTTGAGTTCAAAATAAGTTTGGAGTGTTCCAAAGGTTCACTTAAAGAAAAAGGTTGGATTACGAGAAAACCAAGACAAAGTTAAAGGTTAAGATTTTTAAAACCAAAATGTCCCATCTCTTAAAATCTCTACCTTTAACCGAGCCCAATTACAACCTTATAAAATACCTATTGATTTGATGATTATGTCACCTACATTAGTGGAGAGGAAGTCCTAAGTTCAACATATGAAGATCATAAATAAGCCTTATGATTGTTTGCTTGATTGATAGGAAATTATGTTCAATGAAGAATGTTATCTATGGCTATGACATACATGCAAACTATGATTCATGTTGGTATATTTTGAAGCTTAGTATATTTTTAAGGAATGTTTCCATATGAATTACTTGTTAATAAAGAAGATTGATGAGCATGAAGTTATTAATGCATGATTATGAGACAAAGGTTGATGCTACTTACAATTTTTCCTTAGCAAGACCTTTTGCTGTGCATAAACATTACTCGGGATGAGCAATGATTTAAGTTTGGGGATGCATAAACGAAAAAATATATAGGATTTTTCCTATGTAATTTATCACCTTTTTACTTAATTTTGTTGTTAAAACTAAGTATTTATTTAATAAATTAATGAAATATGTGAAAATATGAAATTAGGACATAAAAATTATTAAAATGTGATTTTATGCTTTATTATATAGTTTTCATGCAATAAATGGCTTATTTTATATTAATTTGAACATATTATATTTTTTAAGTCATAAAGTGGGTCATTCATGATTAAATTAAATTATAAAATATAAAATTATATTTAATAATTCATTTTAAAATATTTCACTAATAATTTGGGCTTTAAATTAATTAATTAAATTGGACAAATTTTATTCTTTGGTCCTCTAACTTGTTGATTTATTCTGTACAGATCTAATAGCTTTGTTAGATTATAAAACCGTCCAAATTGGGGACCAAGTTAGCCCAAAATTTGACTGCACATGGCTTTCTATAAACCACTTTTTGGTTTAATTGCACAAGGTCCTTGAAAAGTTGAAGAAATTAGAGATTTACCTAAAGATTTTCACTTGATCGAGTCTCATTCCTGAGTTGTCGTGGCACTCAAATTGACCAAAAATCAAGAAAAAATCAGCTCAACTTCCTCAATTTATGGCTGGCCACCCATGGAAGATGCTTCAAAAGATGAAAACTCCTATTTTTAGTAAACTATCCCCCACTCCTCACCTATAAATAAGACCTCATTCTCACATTTCTACTCATCCCTCATCATTCATCATTCTCTCCTCTCTAAATTCTCTTAGCATCCTTCTTTTCTCCCTACACCTATCATCATCTTTTCATAAATATTTTAGTATGGTCGGCACCTTGGAGAGCCATCAGCAAAAAAGAGAAGCAAAAGAACGAAGGAGCCTCGTCAGTCAGAGTCTTGGGTGACAGTCACTCCGAATTGGGTTTAACATTTCTTTTCTTTAATTTAATTTAAAGATGTTTGCTATGTGTTCTATGTTTGTTTACAACAATGTTAGCTTAATTTTATTTAAGCTAGGATGATTGCTTTGATTAAATAATATTTATTAGATTCATGCTTATAATGTTTGTGCCTTAATCGATCATGTTTTCAATTAAAATCAAGTCTGTATTTCGTTCATACGTGATTGAAATGCACCTGAATTAGCTGAGCGATCCTAACCAGATGACAGCAAGTGGATGCATAATTGAAATGTGCATGCTCAATTTAGATCCTAACCCGATTAAATTGCAAGTTGCATAACAAGCCTAACCGGCTCTATTATTTGCATAGTTTTTAGATTTGTGTGATTAAACTATTTCAAACCTAACATGTCCCTGTTACCTCGCACAAATACTAAGAAATCCTTAGTAAATAAGGATCAATAAAATGCGTATTTACTAGGTAAAGGATTTTGAAAGGACCTAACGTGGTCTCCAAACTCATGAAAGATTGAGTTGCCATGGAATGTTTTTCTGAATAATATTAATCATGATGATAATAAATTGAGTTTAATTAAAGTAATTGTCCTAGTTTATTTATGTTATAATTGTTGTAAATTGTGTTTAAATTTTGCTAAAATCTATCTCATTCATATAGTTTGCATACTTAGGATAAACTGCATTAGGGATCATTGCATTTAGTTTTGTATACTTAATTTTTCATCACTTCTCAATTATATTGTTTTTATTTATCAATTTGTTAATATTATTTTACAAATTAAGTGATTTAGCATAAATACAATACCTGTGGAGACGATAACTTGATACTTACTTATTACTTGATAACGACTGTGTACACTTGCACAAACCTACGTGTTACACTTATCGCTGGTGGTAAGCCGTTAAGTGGGGCACCTAAACTGAGAGAATGACCTAGAAGGATTATTTGAAGACTTTCCATAATAAATAGGTGGCTAAGCATTACGTCAAGGCCTGTAGACTGGTGTTCATTGAGCTGAAATAGGGGGACAGATTTGTGGCCGAGTATGAGGCCAAATTTTTTCAGTTGAGTCACTACGCCTAGTGGATGGTTGCGACTGAGAAAGATAGGCGTGTCAAATTTGAGAACGGGATACAATATGAACTGGTGGTGCTAGTGGCTCCTCATTAGTAAAGGGTTTTTGAAACATTAGTGGAGAAAACCAAGATAGTAGAGGAACTGTAGTGTTCAGAATGCGAAAAGAGGGACAAAACTAGAGTCTTTACAAAGAGAGATGTCGGTCCTACTATACAAGCTCCACGACCTAATAAGTGAGCCAGAGACAACTGAACTAGGTAGAATTTTTGCTACAGCTAGTGATAGTGGGAAAGCCCAATATTGTGTTACTTGTAGCAAAAGACATCAGGGTGAATGCTGGAGGAGCTTGGGTGCTTGCCTTAGATTTGGATCCTTAGATCACAAAATCAAGGATTGTCCACTTCGTAACGAATAGATGCAAGCACCAAATTAGAATTGTGTTTACAACCAGAGAGTTGGACAGCAGCAGAGAGCTCAGGGTCAAGGTGCTAACTGAGCTGATGCTAGACAACTTGCATTGGTCTATGCAGCTAGACACAAAAAAGACTGTGATGCCGTTGTTGTCATAACATGTACCATTATTGTTAATTTTGTACCGTATTTTGCACTAATTGACCTTGGATCAACCCATTCTTATGTTTCATGCTTTATGGTTGATAAATTAGGAGTTAAAGTAGAGGATACTGTTAGTAGTGTGACTATACTTAGTCCCTTACGAAAATTTGTTTATGTTAACAAAGTTTATAAGTGGTGCCCGTTAGAGATTCAATGTGAGGTCTTTTCAGCAGACTTGATAGAAATACCTTTTAGTGAATTTGATCTCATTTTGAGAATAGACTACTGGTAGAACACCAAGTCAATTTGGATTGTACTACAAAGAGAGTCACATTGAAAACTTTTGATGGAAAGGAGATAATGATGGTTGGGGAGTGTAGGGATTACTTGTCTAATGTGATCTTAACTCTAATGGCTAAAAAATTGGTGCGCAAGGGATATGAAGCATTTCTAGCTTACATTCTGGATAGAGTGGTAGTGAATCATCTATTAAGAATATTCGTATAATGAAGGACTATCCCAATCTATTTCCAGAGGAGTTACCTAGGTTACCTTTAGAGTGCGAGGTCGAATTTGGCATTGATTTGTTACCAAGCATAGTTCTGTTGTCTATTGCTCCTTATCACATGGAACCTAAAGAGCTAGTGGAATGTGAGGTGCAATTGCAAGAACTTCTAGAATATGGATTCATTAGACCAAGTGTGTCGCCATGGGGAGCTCCTATTCTGTTTGTTAAGAAAGATAGATCCATGAGGTTATGCATTGGTTATCGACAAATGAACAAGTTGAACGTAAAGAACTAATGCATGCTACTGAGGATCGATGATTTATTTGATCAGTTCAAGGGTGCTAAAGTGTTTTCTAAGATTGATTTAAGGTCCAGATACTATCAGTTGAAAGTAAAAGAGACAGACATTCCTAAGGCTACTTTCAAGACTTGATATGGTCACTACGAGTTCCTTATGATGCCTTTTTGTCTCATGAATACTCCAGCAACCTTTATGGACCAAATGAATTGGGTTTTCAGCCCAAACTTGATCAGTTTATTGTAGTCTTCATCAACGACATCTTGATCTATTCCAAGTCTAAAGAGGAACATGATGAACATTTGAGAGTGGTTCTGTAGATTCTTCGAGAGAAATAGTTATATGCCAAATTGAATAAGTGTGAGTTCTGGCTCCACAAGGTGATGTTACTGGGACACGTGGTATCGGTTGAGGATATCCATGTAAACCCAAAGAAGGTTGATGTAATCTTAGACTGGAAACAACCTAAGAACATTAGTGAGATTCAAAGTTTCCTAGGATTGGTCGGTTATTATAAGAGGTTTGTGGAAGGATTTTCCTTAATTGCAGCCCTAGTCACCAAGCTATTGAGGAAAAGTTCCCCTTTCAAGTGGACTGTAGAGTAGCAACAGAGTTTTTAAAATCATAGTTCTGTGTTGATCTAAGCACATGTTCTAATTTAACTAGAATTTGGGAAGCATTATGTGCCATACATTAATGCGTCTCATATTAGTCTTGGTTGTGTTTTGATGCAAGACGGTAAGGTTATGGCCTACGACTTGAGATAGCTTAAGCCTCACAAGCGTAACTATCCAATTCATGATCTCGAACTGGCTGCTATTATTTTTTCCCTTAAGATTTTAAGGCACTATTTTTATGGTGAGAAGCATATCATCTACACGGATCACAAGAGCCTTAAGTATCTCTTAAACTAGAAAGAGTTAAACTTGAGGCAAAGGAGATGGATTGAGCTACTCAAGGACTACAATTGTACCATTGAATACCATCTAGGTGTAACACTCCGAACCCGAGACCATCGCCGGTGTCGGACACGAGGGGTTAACGAGACAAATCCTCTTAAAGTGCCGACCAATTTGGCCTTTCCAGACAGGCTGGAAAACTGCGTCACATTCGCCTTAAAAATCATATCTCGAGTTTCAAAACTTGGAAACTGATTCCGTAAATTTTCCCTGAATTTAGACTCATATATCCATCCATGAATTTATTTCTAGAATTTTTGGTCAGGCCAATTGGTACAGTTTATTAGTTAAAGTCACCCATGTTACAGGGGTCGACTACACTGACATTCGCACGTTACAACTTGAATATCTCTCTGTACAGGGATTTAATACTGGTCCCGTTTGTTTCTAATGAAACTAGACTAAAAATGGAATCTGCTCATATAAGGCATGACTTCTAATTCTTTCTGGATAATTTATAGTAAATTTCCAAAGTGGCGACAGGGGACCCAGAAACCGTCCTGGCCCTGTCTCACGAGAACTTTAATATCTCTCGGTATACTATTCATATGATCATTTCGTTACTTTCATATGAAAATAGACTCGTCAAGGTTCATTTACATAACTTATTCACTATTTAATACCAATCCTACAAATTTTGGCGATTTTTCAAATCCGCACCACTGCTGCTGCCAGCATCTATTTTCAAGGTAAACTTTACCTATCTTGTGGTTTCCATGGGCCAACTAAAATTTTGACATACATAGGTCCACATATGATCATATTTAGCCATTCCAATGGATGATCATGTGACCAACACTCTCATTCCAAACCATAATCACATCATGAAACCAAATATAATTACAAAGCACAAATGGTCAAATTCCATCCTCCACTTTTACGAACCATTTTCGCATGGCCGTACACATATACATCACAAAGAACTTAAAAACAATCGAGGGTAGTCCTATACATGCCATATCCAAAGTTCAACCAAAAGAGTACCAAAAAGGGGGTTTGATAGTGTGGATGACTTCACTTCAATGATCCCGAATCCGATCGCTAACGAGCAAAATCTATAAAACAAAGAAACAAAGGAACGGAGTAAACAATTTATGCTTAGTAAGTTTCGAGCCATAATTTACACACAACCAAAGCATAGCATTCAAGTAGCTAAACAATAATTCATATGCACAATTTCTCAATGACATGCTTACTTCACAATCCCAACTCTTATATTCATACACAAATAACGGCTTAGTTAAGGCCGATAACTCGTTTATCATTGGAGCAAATATTCATACGCACTTACTCCTAGTGTGCAAAGCACACACAACACATACCTTGTTGTTGGGAATTTCACAAATGCATTAACTGAAAATTTTCCAGCAAGCTTATAATTTTCAAATCACATACCTTCGGAGTTTAACCGGATATAGCTACTTGTTCAAACGCCTTCGGGACATAGCCCGGTTATGGTAACCCGCACAAATGCCTTCGGACTTAACCGGATATCACAACTCGCACAATTGCCTTGGGCTTAGCCCGGATATCATAGCTCGCACCATTGCCTTCGGCTTAGCCCGATATCACAACTCGCACAATTGCCTTGGGCTTAGCCCGATATCACAATCGCACATTCATACACATCTTTGTTTCAATTTCATAACAAACTTTTATGCACAATTTACTTAATCAAGAATATCATTTCGCTCAATGGCCACATACAAGGGCACAATTTCGATTGCTTATTACTTCGCTCAATCGAATCAAAATCTAAGTTTCGATACTCAAAACTTACCTTGAGATTATCGAGCGCTTTCAACGGCTATTCAATCAGCTTTTCTTTTCCTTTATTGGAGCTAGTTCCCTTTGCTCTTGAGCTTAATGTTAACAAATAAATTGATTTAATCGTTTTGAATATCAAAGGGAATCCAAGGTACTTAGCCCTTATAAGGCCGCACACACTTACATCCACATACTTAAGCTCAATAATTATAACATAGCATCAAGCACTCATATGGCCGATTATACTTAGTCATACTTGCACAAATCAACAATAAATTTCGAGATTTTCACACCATATAAGTACTAGGCCGAATATACATGCAAGTTTCACAAACATTCTTCAACCATTTCTTCTTTAAACAAACATATTTATCATTTACTTCATAACCAAATCATCATGTGCAAACACATATACACATATAGGTGCAAGGTCAATTTCAAGGTGTTCATAACCATCCAAAACACAAATTTTAACTAACATGCAAGAAACATAAACCATGCTCATGAGCATGCCATGGCCGAATACCTCACACACCATACTCCTTTTAAATTTTTGGTCATGGTTAAACAAAGGACTCAATGCCCTACTCAAGAATACTAAAAAGAAATTTCAAGAGTAGTCAATCCATCATTACATGCATCATTAGCAAGCTTCACATTTAGCATGCAATGGCTTCAACACAATATCAACCTTGGCCAAATACCATTTCTATGGCATAACAAGGATTTGAACCATGGCTAGCATGAACATCAAGTTAGCAACTAAAACATGCATGAATCTCATGACACAACCTCATACATACCTTAATCTTGATGCAAGTATAGCCAAATCTCCTTCTAGATCTCTTCTAAACCAAAAATGGAGCAAAAATCCTCCCTTTTCCTTAGTATTTTCGCCAAAGAAGTGAAAAATGGATGAACAAAATTTTTTTCTTTCTTTCTCTACAACTCACGGCAAGGGGGGCATCCATGCTCATCTTTTTTTGTTCATTTCTTTAATGCTAATTCTTATTTTATTTCTTCATACATAACTCACTAACCAAACATGTTGGAAACATGTTTCCCTTGCCCATCAACACCTACCTTGGCCGGCCACTATGCTTCTTTTGGGGAAATTTGACATGCAAATCCCTTATTTTTGCATGCATGATCAACTAGTCATCCCACATCTTCCCATCATATTTTCAAAGTTTACTACTAGGCCCTTTCTAGTGAAATTCACATTTATAACACTAAATCAAATCATCAAAAATGTCACAAACAATTTAACACATATCATAGGCATCAAAATAAATTTTAAATTATTTTTATGCCTCGGTTTTGTGGTCCCAAAACCACATCCCGACTAGGGTCAATTTTGGGCTGTCACACTAGGAAAGGCATATGTTGTTATCGATGCACTGAGTAGAAAGTCGATGACTGATTTGAGGGCGATGTTCGCAAAGTTGAGCTTGACTGATGATGGAGGTTTACTTACAGAATTGCAAGTGAGGCCTACTCTAGTGGATGAGATTCGATCGAAGCAATATATTGTTGTAACTTTTGCATTTCATTTCAAACAAGTTGAGGAAGATAGGACAACTGACTTTAGCCTTTATTCTATTGGAGTTCTATGCTTTCGTGGAAGATACTGTGTGCCTGATGAATGAGAGTTAAGGCAGTCTGTACTTCGGGAAGCTTATAGTAGCCCTTACACTATGCATCTTAGAGGGAATAACATGTATCGAGACTTGAGAGAACTATATTGGTGGACAGGGCTAAAGTGTGATGTAACCATATTTGAGTAAGTGTCTGACATGCCAGCAAGTTAAGGCTGAGCATCAGTTCCCCTCTAGTTTGTTACAGCTAATCAAGATTCCTCAGTTGAAGTGGGAATGTGTGACTCTAGATTTCATTAGTGGGTTACCTTTAACACCGACTAAGAAAGATTCAGTCTGGTATATAATAGATTGATTGACCAAGTCAACACATTTTCTTCCTATTCGTACTAACTATTCGTTACATAACTTGGCGAGGTTGTACATTTCAGAGATTGTGAGACTTCATGGTGTACCGTTGTCCATCATTTTTTACTGAGGCCCTTAGTTTACATCTCGATTTTGGAAAAAGCTTCACGAGGCTTTGAGAACTTGATTGAACTATGGTATAGCTTTCCACCTACAATTTGATGGGAAATCTGAGCAAGTTATGTAATATCCCGAATTAGGGCCTAATCGGAATAGTGGTTTTCTGACCACAAATTTGAGATAGAAATAATTATTTTATAATTATTTTGATTTTTATGATATGATTGCATGATTGTGTGAAAATTTCGTGATGAAATCCTATGCCTAAAATGCTTAAATTGAAATTAGGGACTAAATCGAATAATTTGTAAAACTTGCATTCTAGGAGTTTTTAGTATGAAATTGTTTTGGAATATTAATGAGGACGTCTTAAATAGAAATTTGACCAATTTCTAAGTCTATGGACAAAAATTGGACATGGATGGAATTTTTGGAAAGTTTAGTAGTAAGGGCATTTTGGTCATTTAGTTATTAAAATGAATTAAAAACAAAATTAAAAGCCAATTTTTTTCCATCTTCTTCATTAGGCTGAAATTTCAAGGGTTCTCCATAGTTAGGGTTTGTTTCAACCTTTCAAGCTCCATAGTAAGTGATTCCAAGCCCCGTTTTTAATGTTCTTTACGTTTTTGGAATCCCGGTAGCTCGATTAAGCTTATGCTAGCAATAATTCAACCTAGGGTTCACATTTGGAAAAATACCCATAGGTGAAATTTGTGTATTCTGGTTTTTTATGATAGAATATGAGGCTGAATCGGTAAAAATACCTAATAGTCATAAGTACATGTTAGAGTGTGAATTTGATGCTGCCATAGAAGGGAAAAATGATCAGCATGTCATAAAACATAAGAATAAGGGATGAAGTTTAATTCCCGAGCCTAGGGGCAAAAGTGTAATTATGCAAAAATTTAGAGGCAAAAATGTAATTTGCCAAAGTTCGTATTAAATGCTGTTTTGATGAATGTATGCATTAAATAAGATCAATTTGGCATTATAGATCAAGAGATACGAGATTCAAGTCGCGATCGAGGGAAAAACAAAGTTTACGAAAAATAGGTTGCTAATAATTTTGTACCGAGGTAAGTTCATGTGTAAATGTAGTAACATAATTGTCATTTTAAGTAACTTAAAGATATTTATATGATATGATGATTATTATTATGAAATATTATGCTTTGTGGTTATTGTTGAGTAATATGCAAATTATGTTTATTACTTGTTAAATATGAATTGCTACCGAGTATCAGTTTCAATATTTCGTGGAAGACGGAAAAGCTGTGTAATCGAGAAAAAAGCCCGTTTGAACCTTGGGAATAGATTAGAATACAAGTGACATGTCACTAGGATATTTGAGTTCGAACTCGTTGAGTTGAGTCTGAGTTCGTGAGATGTAATTAGGCATCCGAGCTCGTTGAGTTGAGTCCGAGTTCACTTATGGATGCGAACGCCCGAGCTCGTTGAGTTGAGTCCGAGTTCACTTATGGGCGGGTTACATGGTAGCTTGGCTACATAAGTTCCGCAAGCTATTGAGTTTGTCTAGGTGCGGGTATGACACTTACGTTCATGAAATCCGTGTATTCGAATTATCTTCCGATGTGTTCAACGGGTGAATCTTAAGTGAATAAGAAGAGGGCCTAAAACGAAGGTGACATGTTGGTAAGTGTGGTAAATGAGAAAATTTGACAGGTATGTGCTTAAACCCTCAGGTTGAGAACTTTGTATGATGAAATCATAGAAAGATATTAAATACAAATGAAACATGAATGCCTTGGTGTTGTTTATGCAAATGATGTTTTATGTGGGATTGTGTGATTATGTTACTTGCTATTTGCATGTAAACTTACTAAGCATTTATGCTTACTCCCTCCTTTTCTTTCATTGTAGTTTTGACAAGCCGGCTTGAGAATGGGATAGGTCGAAGACTCGTTCACACTATCCGAAGGCCTAAATTGGTAAAATGGCTTGTGTGTTTTGAATGTGGCATGTATGGCAAAATACTCACTTTGTGTAAATGATCTTATGATATGGCTATGGTTTGGCAAGAAAAGGGTCTGTAAATGATTAGCCATTGGAATGGCCAATCTAAGTCATATTTGATGTTATGTATGTTTAAAATGCTATTTAGTCCATGAAAATCCTTAGTAAAGTGAAATTTGCCATAAAACAGAATCTGACAGCAACAGTGATGTAAATTTGAAAAATCACTAAAAATAGTAGAAATGGAATTAAATGATGAGTAAGCTATGAAATAGAAGCTTAATGAGTCTCTTTTCAGATGGATTGAAAAAAATAGGTATATGAATTATATTCTATGAGATATTTGAATTTTTGTGAAACAGGGCCAGAGTCATTTCTAGATCCCCTGTTCTGACTTTAAAAATTCATCAGAAATTGTAAAAATATAATTAGAAGTCATAATTTATATGTAAAAATTACTTATTAAGTCTAGTTTTAATATAAACAAACTTCATAGTCATTTAAATTCTGTACCGAGAGATATCTGATTCGTAATATACAGATGCAGAGCAGTCAAACCCTGAAACAGGGGAGACTTTAACTAATAAACTGTACTAATTGGCTGGACCAAAAATTCCAAAAAAAAATTAGTATATAGATATATGAGTCTAGTTTGAGGTAAAATTTACAGAATTGGATTTTGAGTTTCGGAACTCGAGATATGAATTTTTAAGCGACTGTAACGCAGATTACTAGCTTGACTGGAAATTTTAAAAATAAATTGTTTGAGCTGTTTAAGTAATGAATTAAGTCTGTTAACACCTCGTGTTCGACTCCGGCGATGGTATCAGGTACGGGGCGTTACATTTGGTGGTATCAAAGCAGGTTTAGTCGGTTCTCAGACTAATGTGTTGTATGTACGGGTTTTGCTATACATGCCATATATATATATTGTGATAGTGTGACGACTTCTGACCTTTTAATTGATTTTTTTATTGTAAATGGATCCCGATCAAGTTGTGGCTGATGATGTAGAGAGTAATGCACCAGCTCCAGCTGAAGGGGCGATGCCGACTGAAAATCCACCTCCTACTGTTGGTCAAGGAGGAGGAGAAGGGGCTCGGGAAGCCTTTCTCCAAATGATGAATGCTCAGTATCTCGAGTTCGCTCGACGAACCCGAATGCACAACCTCCCCACCTCCTCGATTCCTCAACCTGTACCCCGATGCCACAAGGTGTAGATCTGATGAAATTTCACAGAACTTCAGTTGACAGAATCCGTAAACATGGGGCCGAAGAATTCAAGGCAAATATTGATGATGATGCCGAGAAAGCGAGTTTTGGCTCGAGAATTCTATTCGAGTATTTGATGAATTGTCTTGTACACGAGGAATGCTTGAAATGTGCTATATCATTTTGAGGATTCACTTATCATTGGTGTAAGACATTGACTTGATGAGTACCGAAAGAGAAAGTAACTTGGGAGTTCTTTCAAGAAGAATTTCGGAAGAAATATATCGATGAAAGATTTATTGATCGAGCGTAAAGAGTTTCTTGAATTAAAGCGGGGAACATGACGATTCTTGAATCTGAAAGGGAGTTTGTCGAGTTGAGTAAGTATGCTAGAGAATATATTCATACAGAAGCTAAAATGTGCAGACGATTTGAAAACGGACTCAATGAAGACATCAAAGTATTTGTTGGGATTCTTGAATTTAAAGAAATGGTAGTATTGGTTGATTGAGCTTGCAAGGCTGAAGAACTACTTAAAGAGAAGAAAAAGGTAGAGGCTGAGACTAGAAATTGGAAGAAAAGACGGACGAGCAGTTCATTCTCACAGTAATCCAGAAAATCTAGAAATATGAATCCTTGTTCACAGGTTTCGGCTGGTCAATCATATGGAAATTTTAAGAAGCAAAATGTGGGTCCTAAATCTCGGACTATACATGGCTAGTGTGGGAAATACGAGATTTGTTAAGCCTAAGTGCCGTGTGTGGCGAAAATCATTTTGGCCCATGTAGAGCGAATGAATGTTTTCTGTGTGGTTCTCCGGATCATTTTATTAGAGACTGCCCAGAGAGAGCTGAGAAAGAAAAATTTCAGAATGTAAAAGCTAGTGGTGTAGACTCGAGGGGAAGATATTCGAGAAAAGCTGGAAATGAAGCAAGCAGCAAAAATGTAGCCAGAGATTCAGTAGCTAAATCTGAAGCAAGGGCTCCAGCTAGAACTTATGCTATAAAGGCACGTGAAGATGCTTCATCACTCGATGTGATTACTGGTATATTTTCTCTTTATGATGTTAATGTTATTGCTTTGATTGATCTCGGTTCTACTCATTCATATGTATGCATGAAACTGGTGTCTAGTATGAATATACCTGTTGAGAACACAAAATTTATGGTTAGAGTGTCGAATCCGCTAGGCAAATGTGTGATAGTTGATAAAGTATGCAAGAAATGCCCTTTAATGATTTGGGGTCATTACTTTTCGACCGACTTGATGTTGTTGCCGTTTAATGAATTTGATGTTATTTTGGGTATGGATTGGTTGACATTGCATGATGCTATAATAAATTGCAAAGAAAAGGTTATAGAATTAAAGTGTGAAAGTGGTGAAATTTCGGGTTGAACTAGACAAATCAGAGGCATTATCTAGTATGATTTCTTCGATGTCGGCTCGTAGATATTTGAGAAAGGGTTATGAAGCTTATTTTATGTATGTAATTAATACAAAAGAAGTTGAAAAGAAAGTTGAATCGAGTCTTGTTGTGTGAATTTGCGGACGTATTTCCAGAAGAATTGCCGGGTTTGCCTTCAGTCAGAGAAGTAGAATTTGGTATTGATTTGATACCAGGAACAACTCCGATCTCGATTGCTCTATATAGAATGGCACCAGCAGAGTTGAAAGAATTAAAGTCTTAGTTGCAAGAGTTGACTGATAAAGGTTTTGAAAGATTGAGTTTTTCACCTTGGGGTACTCCCGTGTTATTTGTGAAAAAGAAGGATGTTTCTATGAGATTGTGTGTTGACTATGAAAAACAAGTATCCGTTGCCAAGGATTGATGATTTCTTTGATCAGCTAAAAGGAGCGACATGGTTTTCAAAGATTGACTTGAGATCTGGGTATTACCAGCTGCGAGTAAAAGAGTCGGATGTGCCTAAAACTGCTTTTAGAACAAGGTAAATGTCATTATGAATTTTTAGTTATGCCATTCGGGTTGACAAATGCTCCTGCTGTGTTTATGGATTTAATGAATCGCATATTTCGGTCATACATGGACAAATTTGTTGTGGTGTTTATAGATGATATTTTAATTTATTCAAAAGATGAGACAGAGCATGCTGAGCATTTGAGGATAGTTTTGCAAACTTTGAGAGATAAGAAGCTGTATGCTAAGTTTAGTAAAAGTGAATTTTGGCTCCGGGAAGTTAGATTTTTGGGTCATATTGTTTCAGGTGATCGTATACGGGTTGATCCTAGTAAGGTTTCAGCAATTGTTGATTGGAAACCACCGAAAAATGTAACTGAGGTTAGAAGTTTCTTGGGGCTAGCTGGGTATTATCGGCGGTTTGAAATTGATTTTCTATAATTGCTGCTCCTATGACTAGACTACTCCGAAAGAATGTTAAATTTGAATGGACGGAAGAATGTCAATAGAGTTTTAAATAATTGAAAAAGTTATTAACTGAAGCACCAGTGTTGGTACAACCCGAATCAGGTAAAGAATTTGTGGTGTATAGTGATGCTTCTCGAAATGGCTTAGGATGTGTACTTATGCAAGAAGGAAAAGTGGTGGCTATGCTTCGAGGCAGTTAAAATCTCACGAAAGAAATTATCCGACTCATGATTTGGAATTGGCTGCTATAGTGTTTGCTTTGAAGATTTGGCAACATTATTTGTATGGTGAAAAATGCAGAGTATATACTGACCACAAAAATCTTAAGTACTTGATGTCACAAAAAGACTTGAATTTGAGACAGTGAAGATGGTTGGAGTTATTGAAAGATTACGAGCTTGTTATTGATTACCATCCGGGAAAAGCGAATGTGGTTACCAATACTTTAAGCAGAAAATTGCTATTTGCTTTGAGAACTATGAACACTCGGTTAAAGATATCAAATGATGGTTCGATTCTAGCAGAGTTAAGAACAAGACCGATGGTTTTACAAGAGATTTCTAAAGCTAAGAAAAATGATCAAGATTTGTAAGCCAAGAGAAAGCAGTGTGAAGCTGATATGGGATCAGATTTCAGAATTGGATCTGATGGTTGCTTGATGTTTAAAAATCGGATTTGTGTACCGAAAAATGATGAGTTGATTCAAAAGATTTTGCATGAAGCACATAATGGTTGTTTGGCGGTTCATCCGGGCAGTACGAAAATGTATAATGACTTGAAGAAAATGTACTGGTGGAGTGGAATGAAAAGAGATATTTCTGAGTTTGTATCAAAGTGCTTAGTTTGTAAACAGGATTACTCCAGCCTATCATGGTTCCTGAATGGAAATCAAATCGAGTTACTATGGATTTTATATCAGGGTTGCCATTAACTCCGGGGAAGAAAAATGCCATCTGGGTAATAGTTGACAGACTGACTAAATCGGCTCATTTTATTCCGGTACGTACGAATTATTCTCGTAATAAGTCGGCTGAATTGTATATCCGTGAGATTGTTAGACTTCATGGAATACCTTTGTCAATCATTTCGGATAAAGATCCGAGATTTACTTCACGGTTTTTGCAAAAGTTGCAAGAGGCATTAGGTACAAAGTTAAATTTCAGCACTGCCTTTCATCCACAAACTGATGGACAATCAGAGAGAGTAATTCAGATTCTTGAAGACCTGCTCAGATGTTGCTTATTGGAATTTCAAGGTAGTTGGGAAAGGTACTTACCGTTGGTAGAATTTACATATAATAATAGTTATCAGACGAGTTTGAAGATGGCACCTTATGAAGCATTGTATGGTCGTAAATGTCGGATGCCATTGTATTGGACTGAACTCAAGGAAAATCAGATTTATGGAGTTGATCTAATAAAAGAAACCGAAGAAAATGTGAAAGTGATTCGAGATTGTCTGAAAGCTACTTCAGATAGACAAAAATCTTATGCGGATTTGAAACGAAGGGAAATCGAGTTTCAAGTTAGTGATGAGGTATTTTTGAAAGTGTCTCTATGGAAGAAAGTCCTTAGATTTGGACGGAAGGGCAAGTTAAGTCTGCGTTTTATTGGACCATATGAAATAATTGAAAAAGTTGGACCGGTAGCATATTGGCTAGCATTACCACCTGAATTAGAGAAGATTCATGATGTGTTCCACGTATCTATGTTACGTCGGTATCGTTCAGATCCTTCACATATAATTTCACCGACAGAAAATTGAACTATGACCGGATATGACTTACGAAGAAGAACCGATTAAGATTTTAGCTCGAGAAGTCAAACAATTAAGAAATAAAAGTGTCGCTCTTGTGAAAGTATTGTGGCAAAAGCACAGGGTAGAAGAGACTACATGGGAACCTAAAGAAACTATGAGAAACCAATACCCACACCTGTTTCCCGGTAAGATTTTCGAGGATGAAAATCCTTAAAGGGGGGAGAGTTGTAATATCCCAAATTAGGGCCTAATCGGAATAGTGGTTTTGTGACCACAAATTTGAGATAGAAATAATTATTTTATAATTATTTTGATGTTTATGATATGATTGCATGATTGTGTGAAAATTTCGTGATGAAATCCTATGCCTAAAGTGCTTAAATTGAAATTAGGGACTAAATCGAATAATTTGCAAAACTTGCATTCTAGGAGTTTTAGTATGAAATTGTTTTGGAATATTAATGGGAGGTCTTAAATAGCAATTTGACCAATTTCTAAGTCTATGGACAAAATTGGACATGGATGGAATTTTGGAAAGTTTAGTAGTAAGGGCATTTTGGTCATTTAGTTATTAAAATGAATTAAAAACAAAATTAAAAGCCAATTTTAGTCCATCTTCTTCATTAGGCCGAAATTTCAAGGGTTCTCCATAGTTAGGGTTTGTTTCAACCTTTCAAGCTCCATAGTAAGTGATTCCAAGCCCCGTTTTTAATGTTCTTTACGTTTTTGGAATCCCGGTAGCTCGATTAAGCTTATGCTAGCAATAATTCAACCTAGGGTTCATATTTGGAAAAATACCCATAGGTGAAATTTGTGTATTCTGGTGTTTTATGATAGAATATGAGGTTTTCAATTATGTTAGACAACTTGTACTACTCGGTTTTAAGCGAAAACGAGTAAAAGGGCTTAATCAGTAAAAATACCTAATAATCATAAGTACATGTTAGAGTGTGAATTTGATGTTGCCATAGAAGAGAAAAATGATCAGCATGTCATAAAACATAAGAATAAGGGATGAAGTTTAATTCCCGAGCCTAGGGGCAAAAGTGTAATTATGCAAAAGTTTAAGGGTAAAAATGTAATTTTGCAAAAGTTCGTATTAAATGCTGTTTTGATGAATGTATGTATTAAATAAGATTAATTTGGCATTATAGATCAAGAGAAACGAGATTCAAGTCGCGATCGAGGGAAAAACAAAATTTACGAAGAATAGGCTCGATTGCTAATAATTTTGTACCGAGGTAAGTTCATGTATAAATGTAGTAACATAATTGTCATTTTAAGTAACTTAATGATATTTATATGATATGATGATTATTATTATGAAATATTATGCTTTGCGGTTATTGTTGAATAATATGCAAATTATGTTTATTACTTGTTAAATATGAATTGCTACCGAGTATCGGTTTCAATATTCCGTGGAAGACGGCAAAGATGTGTAATCGAGGAAAAAGCCCGTTTGAACCTTGGGAATAGATTAGAATACAAGTGACATGTCACTAGGATATTTGAGTTTCGAACTCGTTGAGTTGAGTCCGAGTTCGTGAGATGTAACTAGGCATCCGAGCTCGTTAAGTTAAGTCCGAGTTCACTTATGGATGCGAACGCCCGAGCTCGTTGAGTTGAGTCTGAGTTCACTTATGGGCGGGTTACATGGTAGCTTGGTTACATATGTTCCGCAGGCTATTGAGTTTGTCTAGCTGCGGGTATGACACTTACGTTCATGAAATCCGTGTATTCAAATTATATTCCGATGTGTTCAACGGGTGAATCTTAAGTGAATAAGAAGAAGGCCTAAAACGAAGTTGACATGTTGGTAAGTATGGTAAATGAGAAAATTTGACAGGTATGTGCTTAAACCCTCAGGTTGAAAACTTTGTATGATGAAATCGTAGAAAGATATTAAATACAAATGAAACATGAATGTCTTGGTGTTGTTTATGCAAATGATGTTTTATGTGGGATTGTGTGATTATGTTACTTGCTATTTGCATGTGAACTTACTAAGCATTTATGCTTACTCCCTCCTTTTCTTTCATTGTAGTTTTGACAAGCTGGCTTGAGAATCGGGATAGGTCGAAGACTCGTTCACACTATCTGAAGGCCTAAATTGGTAAAATGGCTTGTGTGTTTTGAATGTGGCATGTATGGCAAAATACTCACTTTGTGTAAATGATCTTATGATATGGCTATGGTTTGGCAAGAAAAGGGTTTGTAAATGATTAGCCATTGGAATGGCCAATCTAAGTCATATTTGATGTTATGTATGTTTAAAATGCTATTTAGTCCATGAAAATCCTTAGTAAAGTGAAATTTGCCATAAAACAAATCGACAAAGAAGAGTGATGTAAATTTGAAAAATCACTAAAAATAGTAGAACTAGAATTAAATGATGAGTAAGTTATGAAATTGAAACTTAATGAGTCTATTTTCATATGGATTGAAACAAACAGGGATATGAATTATATTCTATGAGATATTTGAATTTTTGTGAAACAGGGCCAGAGTGATTTCTGGATCCCTGTTCTGATTTTAAAATTCATCATAAATTGTAAAAATATAATTAGAAGTCATAATTTATATGTACAAATTCCTTATTGAGTCTAGTTTTAAGAGAAACAAACTTCATAGTCATTGAAATTCTGTACAGAGAGATATCTGATTCGTAATATACAGATGTTAGAGCAGTCGAACCCTGAAACAGGGGAGACTTTAACTAATAAACTGTACTAATTGGCTAGACTAAAAATTCTAGAAAAAAATTAGTAAATAGATATATGAGTCTAGTTTCAGGGAAAATTTACAGAATTGGATTTTGAGTTTTGGAACTCGAGATATGAATTTTTAAGCGACTGTAATGCAGATTGCTAGCTTGACTGGAAATTTTAAAAATAAATTGTTTGAGCTGTTTAAGTAATGAATTAAGTCTGTTAACACCTCGTGTTCGACTCCGGCGACGGTCTTGGGTACGGGGCGTTACAAGCTATATAGACTTTAGAGGACATGTTGAGGGGTTGTGTGATTGACTTCAATGGAAATTGGGAGGAGCAGTTCTCGTTAGCCAAGTTTGTGTACAACAAAAGTTTTCAGTCGAACATCCAGGTGTCTTATTATGAAGCACTGTATGGTCACAAATGTTGTACACCTCTGTGTTGGACTGAGTTGGGAGAAAATAAAGTATTGGGTCTAGATTTGGTGCAAGAAAATGAGAATGCGGTAAAATTTATTCAGGATAGATTGAGAGGCGTGTCTGATCGACAGAATTTTTACGCCAACTTGAGGCAGAGAGATATTGAGTTCAGTGTTAGGGATTAAGTCTTCCTTAAGGTTTCGTCGTGAAAGAAATTACTGAGGTTTGGACACAAGAGCAAGCTGAACCCGAGATTCATTAGACCTTATAAAGTTATTAAAAGGGTTGGAATAATGGCTTACCAGTTACAGTTACCTCTGGAATTGGACCGCATTCATGATGTGTTCCATGTTTCTATGTTGAAGAGATACTATTCATTTCATAAAATGTGTTCCATATTTCTATGAATGTGGAAACCACATTTTTCCTTCACTACACGTTTTTCCTTAGGATAATCCATTTCACTTCTTTTTTTCTTTTTTTCTCCTCCCCTCTCTTTGTCGTCCACCACCTTGTTCCTCCTCTTTTCTTTTCTTCTTTTTTTTTTTTGTTTCTTCTATTTCACCACCTAAGTAACTATTTTCTTCTCATTTCTCCTCCACTCCACCACCACATAAGACTGCTCCACCTCCAACTCACCACCATCTCTCCTCCACTGTCGTTGCACCGCCACTGTCAATCACCACTGAAAATTCTTGATTTTCTTATTTGCTCCTTCTTATTTTTTTTCATAAAAAGATTACCCAACATTTTATTTTTTTCTTCTTCTTTCTAACTTTTATTTTTATAATATGATTTTCTCCATTTAGTGATGAAACCTCCTCTCTAATCAATATTTCATGGGAAGAGTTGAGTCATTTTCCTCCGGTACTACGTAAGTATAGTCGACCCTCTGTTCTTGTTACAATCTCATACATTATATACATACATACTTGATTAAGACAACATTAACCATTTTGACTTATGGGTTTCACTGAACTGGAAATGAAAAATCATGGATTTGTATCCCCACTTCTAGAAGTGTTCGAACAAGTCGAAGGATTATGAAAGTATCTCACCAAATCAAATAATTGAAGGGTTATTTATTTTATTAACCCATTCTAATATGTGCAAATGGTTTTAACCTTAGAGGCTTGAGAATTAAACTCTCACGCTAGAAGTTGGAATCGGGATCATTACGAACGAAATTGAAAAGGTGTGGGGATTTATTTTTGTTAACCATGATTGATATCATATTTAATCAAGATAACGATATTATTTCCAATAATTAATTACTATTTAAATAATTATCTAAAAAGTGATATTGGGCGAATACTTTAAGTGTTCGTACGGATTGGTAAAAATTTGTTAAAGGAGGATTTCTGGTAAGTGTTTCCAGAACTTTAGATCTATGATGAAATATGGGTTTGTGTGATCTTTTTGTTAAAAATATTTATGTTTGATTTCCTTACACTCATGACATGTTGATATTCCATAATTCGGTGGGGTAGATTAAACTAGTTTTCGCATTTAAGGAGCTTGAATACAAACATTTTTGTTATGTTTGAGATAAGTTTTCTTAGCTTTATTTATATTCAATAAAATGTGCCAATTTAGTCTTTTATTGACCTTAGGGGTCGACTAAGGCCTAGGGTGAGCTAACACACTTTGTGACTGTATAGAAGACGTTTAGAAGGCATATTTAATTGATACTGGTCACTACGTTGCAACATGGGATGATGATGTCGCAACATAGGGAGAAAAATGGAGAAATCTCAAGACTACCTTTAATGTCATGACATAGCCTAAGGGTGTCGCGACATACCCCTAAGATATCCCAAAAAGGAGTATATTGGTTGCTATGTCGTGACACATGTCCTAGTGTGTCGCGACATCAACTCTGGGACAGAAAACAAATACAAAATAGGGGTGTTTTGGTCTACACAATTCAAATCTCTTTGGCACATGTTATATACAACATTTACTTAGCCTAAATTTTTTTAATAAATTTAATTTAGTTTTTCTTTCTTTTTTAGGTTTTAGAATTTATTTCAGTTTTTCTCAAGAGATTTGAGCTGTGGAAAGCATTCAAACTTTGTGGATTCACGAGTAATCTCAATAAAATCAGGGTCTTTCATATACTCTATATTATCAATTCAATTAGCATGCTTTCTCTTTAATTTGATTCTATATTTTGTATGAAAACCATGAGGAGCTATTCCCTCTATGGGGGATCAGCAAGTGAAGATATGATCTATTGATTGTTTTGTAATGTTACTCAACGGATTAGCTATTTGAGAAAGGAAAAATGTGAAACAAACCCTAGGCCTGATTACCCTAGGAAGTCATCAAGGTGGGAATTAACCTAAAATTTGCATGGCCCATCCATGAACACCTTCACCCCAAGCTAGTCTACTGTGAGGTCGGAACGTAACCCTCCTAACCCGAATTTGTCACTGGAACAAGGTTATGGAGCATTACCCGAGATTACAAATAAAATTGACAGAAATTTCAAACATTTCATAACATAATAATAATCACATCAAAACCAATCAAAATCATATATATTGTCCCTTATAAGAGCCCACCAGGCCCTAAATATGCATTAGAAACAAGTCAAGACTATCTTGGAAACTCAGAGAATTTTTCGGAAAACATTGAAAAATTTCAAAGCTACAGGGGCATACGGCCGTGTGACTTACACGTCCAATGACACGTCCATGTCTCAAGCCATGTGGGCATTCGAAATAAGGACACACTACTGTGTTGATTAGCTATTTAACGTCACAACAATAATGTGCAAGCGTACACTGTCGATGCAAGTATAGTAGACAGATATGAGTCTGTTGGATATTGATCCCACGAGGATGGTTGTCTTTTGTTTATCAATGTCAGTGCAATAAATGGATGGAAACGAGATAAATTGTATGAATAGGTGTCGAATCACTAACTTGAAAATAGCAAGATTGTAACACCCCAAACCCAACCTAGACATTATGGTCGAATCTGTGATGTCACATTGGAGTGAGTTTTGAAAAGCGTAGTTTTAGTGGAAAAATTCATTTGTGTTAAAGCCTCATTTTTGTTCTTTAAGAGAAGTTAACTTATTTGTTCATTTGTTAATTTATAGGTTTGATTAGCAAAACATGACCCATACTAAATCGTTATTACGCTTTGAAAACATTGTTCTTTGCAGAAGCTTTTAAAACAATTTGTGTAGCTTGGTAGTTGAAAATCATTTACTTTTTGAAAGCCTGTGTCCTACTACTAATAGATATAAGTCAATTTAAATAAATCCCCAACTAAAATAAAAACTTAGAACGGCCTTATTACATAAAATTTAACCATATAAAACTACTTTTACCAAAAATCCAAAACGAAACATAAACAGTGGTGTGGCCATCCCTGAGTCCCTCGCAGCACCAACCCACCTAAGGATTACTTAAACAAATAGGTAGAAAATATGAGTTTATGAAAACTCAGTGTGTAATCCATATTTATCAAACAGTCAAACATACAGTGTTGAACAGTCTGGGCCTAAGCCCATATCAGTCGCAATATCAGTTGGGGCTTAGCCCAATACAGTAATAGTATCAGTGTGGGCCTTACATTATTTCAGTACAGTATCCAAAATGCATACAAAGATCCTACCCATCCATCCTCTACACTCCACTCCGTCTAGCACTACACTCCATGTGGGAATAAAGTCGACCCACCCATCCCTACACTCAAGAAAATAGTATCGGTTGCAGCACTAACAGTATTTGCAACAGAGCTGCCAGTAATAGGCTTATAGCCTTTCAATGCACTTCCTCCAATATCATATATCCCATCCCATGCAATGCAACATAATATAAATGTTCATACAATAAAGATGGCATGCTCAACATTCATACAACATACAAGGGTATATCCGTCATTTCCCTCATAGGGGTATAATAGTCATAACATAAATTAGGGTCTAGGTGTACTTACCGACCCAACAGTAGGTCCACAATCGTCTTGTGTGACCAGTGCAACCTTAATAGTTATACAGCGAAAATTGGCCCAAGCCCATAATACGGCCCATGTGAGCCCAAATAATGGCCTTGGCCGTGTAACCAACACAGCCGGCCCAATGATCTCCACACATTCGTGCGGTTTACTCGTGTGGGGCCCACTAGCTCGCGGAGCCTACACAGCCTATTTCGACCTATTGTGGCCTAAAATGACCTCAGCCTACGAAATCGCTTGTGGTGGTCTCCACAGTCACATGCTCACGCTTTTGCGTTTAGATGGCCACAAGAGTGAGCGCACGCTCGTATGGCAACGGTGGTACCAGTTTTCTGGCTTTTGCCTATTCACAACAAAAGTAGTGCGGTTACACACCTTTTGGCGATAAGCGAGCCAATCTCCATAATGCCAACCTAGATTCAATTATAACCCGATGTTAGTCCTTTAATTAATAAAGTTACCATCCTTCCATAGCACCAAATTCTTAAAAATGGTAATGGTTGCCTACCTTGAATAGTAAACAGTTACCCTCTTTAAACACTGATCGAAGCTGTCTTCCAAAACTCGACAAAATATATATAGCACTACCACCTTGTTAGCCAAAACTGTGAATGAAAAAGATTAAAACCAAATGAACATCAACTTACCACTATTTAGAAGTATTTGCCTGTAAGGGCACTCTCTAGAGTTGAGTCCCATGAAGAACAGTTACAGCCCTGTCAGAAATAGTGGATAAAAGATGGTGTTAGAGAGGAAGCTTATGCTAACAAAGAGAGAAATATGGCAAAAATAGCCGTGAACCCTAACAACACAATTAGTTACCTTACACAAGTGTAGAGAGATTTGGCTTCTAAAAAGAATAAAGCAATCGACTAGTAATGAAAACCAAATGAGTTGAGAGGGAGAGGAGAAGTGATATTCGGCCAAACCCAAAGAAGAGGAAGAGAGAGTTGAGGGAGATCAATATTCGGTTGAAGCAAAAGATACTGAAGGCTGACTAAAAGAAAAGAAGAAGGTTGGAGGTTCGACAAAGACAAGGAAATAAAGAAGAGATGTAAGGGAGAGGGGGAAAAACGATCTAGCAACTCACACACTTGAAGAGTCACCTAAGAAGTCTGATACAAATAAGCTCACAGGTCACACAGCAAAACCGAAAAATGATAATCAAGAAAAAAAAGTAGAAAAGAGTAGAACTAACGAATTGAGAGTACAAAATCCCCAAAAGAAATTCGGCACCAAGCCCCTAACCATCCTATTATCGATGGCTTAGGAGAGTCCTCATTCGGCATTACTACCACCTCAACTTCCCACTCCCTCGATTCTCTCCTAATTTTCCCCCTCCAACTGAAACCGATAACTCCTTCATCAAATCCCACTAATCTCTCCTCAAATTTGACTATCCACTCCCACACAACCACTCCACCATCAGAATTTTGGTCAACCTCAACCACCTACTATGCAAGAGTAGCAAAATATATTACTCTTTTATGCTTAGGGTAGCTCGAACTGAAGACCCCTAGGCACACTCCACACACCACTTGTCATCTGACTAACAAGCCCTTTATGTCTTGCGAAACTCTCATTAATTTAAGAGTCTATAAGCAGTAAACAAGGGTTTATTCAATAAGAAGCCAAAATTTTTGCTAAAGCCTAGGTTTGAACCTAGCATTTCCCATACTATTCAGGACCTTTAACCAGCACAACATGTAAATCAGATATAACATATCATGCAAATAAATTATTGAAGATTTGGGGCATCACAACTTTACCCTCTAAAAGAAAATTTTGACCTCGAAATTTACCTGATCAAAACAAATGAGGGTATTGTTGTCGCATCGCCTCCTCGGGTTCACACGTGGCTTCCTCAGAACTGTAATTACCCCATAGCACCTTAACCAGTGGAACCGTCTTCCTCCTCAGAACTTTCACATCGTGGTCTAAAATCTGAACAGTTCTTCCTCAAAAGTTAGATCTGGCTTAACCTCTATCTCCTCAGTCGAGACGATGTGCGTAGGATCAGAGCGATAACGTCTAAGCATAGAAACATGGAACACATCATGAATCTAGTCCAACTCTAGAGGCAACTCAAGTTGATAGGCAACCGAACCCACATGCTTCAATATATGGTAAGACCCAATGAACCTAAGGCTTAACTTGCCCTTCTGACCAAACCTCAGTACTTTCTTCCATGACAAGACCTTAAGAAACACCAAGTACCCCATAGAAAAATCAATCTCTTTACGCTTCAGATCCGCATATGACTTTTGTCTATTAGATGCCACCTTCAGTCGATCTCAAATCAAACGAGGATTATCCTCGGTATCAGAGACCAATTCAAGACCCAAAACATGTCACTCACCCAATTCAGTCCAACAGAAAGAAGTACGACACCTACGACTATATAATGCCTCGTAAGGTGCCATCTGTATGCTAGACTAGTAGCTATTGTTGTATGCAAACTCTGCCAACGATAAGTAATCCTCCCAACTGCCTCAAAAGTCTATCACACAACTCCTTAACATGTCCTCCAGTATCTGAATTATCCTCTCCGACTGACCGTCTGTCTGAGGATGGAATGCAGTACTGAAGTCCAACCTTGTACCCAATGCCTCGTGTAACTTCTTCCAAAATCGAGACTTCAAGCGAGGATCTCTATCGGATATTATAGAAATCGGTACCCCATGTGGTCGCACTATTTTAGACACATACAACTTAGCCAGTTTCTACAATGAGTAATCAGTATGGAAAGGAATGAAGTGAGTAGACTTGGTCAATCGATCTACGATGACCCACACCGAATCCTTTTTAGAAGGCGTTAGAGGTAGCCCACCAACAAAGTCCATAGTTACCCTCTTCCATTTCCAAAGCGGGATCTTAACTAGCTAAAGCAACCCTGAAGGCAACTGATGCTCCGCCTTAACCTGCTGGCAAGTCAGGTACTTACTCACAAAATCAGTAACTTCACGCTTAAGTACAGGCCACCAATATAACTCCCGAAGGTCTCGGTATATCTTATTCCTGCTAGGATGCATAGCGAAAGGACTACTATGCCCCTCCTGCTGTATAGACTGCCTCAAATCAATATCTTTCATACACAGACTTTCTCATGGAAACAAAGTACCCCTCTGAAGTTTCCCCACTTTCTATCTATCGAAATCACATACCTAACGACTCATCTTCCAACTGTTTATCTTTAATCTGCTCAATCCACCTCAGTTTAACTTGAAGTTTTGCCAGTAAACTACCATCATTAAATAAGCTGAGACGAGTAAACATCACCATCAAATTAGAAACAGTTCTACAGCTCAAGGAATCAGCTACCACATTAGCCTTACCAGGATGGTATTCAATCGAACAGTCATAATCCTTAAGCAACTCTATCCATCTACGCTGCCTAAGGTTTAACTCCTTCTGAGTGAGGAGATACTTGAGGCTCTTGTGATCCATGTAAATGATACACTTCTCACCATACAGGTAATGCCTCCAAATCTTCAGTGCAAATACCACCGCAGCCAACTCCAAGTCATGTGTCGAGTAGTTTACTTCATGCGTCTTAAACTGACGGGACGTATACGCCATTACCTTACCCTCTTGCATCAGCACACAACCCAAGCCAATATGCGATGCATCACTATAGACAGTGAATTCCTTCTCAGATTCTGGCTATATTATGATAGGGGCCTCAGTCAGAACTTTCTTAATTTTCTCAAAACTTTCCTGCTGCTTATCAGTCCAGTTAAACAGTACCCCTTTATGCAACAACTTAGTCAAAGGTGTAGCAATCAACGAAAACCCCTCAACAAACCGTCTATAATACCTTGCCAGTCCCAAAAATCTTCGAATCTCAGACACCAACTTGAGCTGCTTCCAATCCAGAACAGCTTCAATTTTTTGAGGATCAACCCTAATCCCCTCAGTCGATACCACGTGACCTAGAAATGTTACCTTACGTAGCCAGAATTCACACTTGCTGAATTTAGCATACAACTGCTTCTCCTTCAAAATTTGTAGAACAACCCGAAGATGTGCATTGTGTTCCTCCTTATTCCTCGAATACACTAGAATGTCATCTATAAACAACACTATGAACCAATCCAAATAGGGCTGGAATACTTGGTTCATCAAATCCATAAAAGCTGTTGGTGCATTCGTCAGTCCAAATGGCATCACTAGGAACTCGTAATGACCATAACGAGTCCTAAATGTCATTTTGAAAACATCAGTCTCCTTGACCCTCACCTGATAATACCCCGATCGGAGATCAATCTTAGAAAAGACTGAGGCTCCTCAAAACTGCTCAAATAGATCGTTACTCCTCGATAAGGGGTACTTATTCTTGATAGTCAATTTTTTTAGTTGCCGATAGTCAATGCATATACGCATGGTTCCATCTTTCTTCTTCATAAACAAAACCAGTTCTCCCCATGGAGACACGCTAAGGCGGATGAACCCCTGATCTAGTAACTCTTGAGTCTGAACCTTAAGCTCTACGAACTCCTTCGGTGCCATTCTATAAGGAGCGATAGACACTAGAGCTATTCCAGGCAATAACTTTATCCCAAACTCAACTTTACGATTAGGAGGTAACCCTGGTAACTTATTGAGAAAGACATCCAGAAAATCCTTAACTGTTCTGATATCATTCACAGACAAAACCTCAGAACTTAAAGCACTAACATAGGCTAAATACGCCTCACAACCCATATGCACCAACTTCTCAGGCCTAAGTGCAGAAATCACATTTGATAAATAATTCCAATGCTCTTCAATCACAATTACCTCATCACCCTTTTCAGTTTTCAATATCATCCGCTTTGCAGTATAATCCAAATTTTCCTGATGCTTAACTAGCCAGTCCATGCCCAATATTATGTCGAATTCCCCAAAAGGAAGTTCCATTAAGTTAGCTAAAAATATCATTCCTTAAACCTCCAAAGGTACATCCTTAAACAATTTGTTCACTCTCACTGATTGTTGTAATGGACTCAACACGGTAACCCTCACTTGTAGTGTTTTCAACCATTATACCCAAAGTTTCAAACACAGTGCATGCTATATAAGAGTGCGTAGATCCAACATCAATCAATGTAGTATAAGGTACATTATGAATAAAGAACATACCCATAATACCATCTGGGGCGTCTCCATCCTCTCAACGACATGCAGCATAAATCAATGATAGCTGCCTCACCTCAGAATGTCCAGCACCTCTACCCGGTGCTCCACGACCATGGCCCGTACCATTTCCACCTCTGGCCTGACCACAGCCTATCGGTGGCTGTTGAAAACCTCTCTGTTGCTGAACAGTACCCATACTAGTAGCTTCTATCTGATCGACCCTCTATGGACAATCCCTAATACGGTGCTCCATAGATTCGCACCTCAAACATGCCCCTATCCGTATCTAGCACTCGCCTTGATGGCATTTCCCACAAACAGTACAAGGCTGCAACCCAAAAGTAGCAACAAGAGGCCCAACCCTGACTGGCCTGTCAACTCTAGCCTTTTTCTTAGGCCTCAAAGCTAAACTTGAGGGCTCCCAAACCCTTTTGTTCCTTCCCTTGCTCGCCTCATGATTTTGGTGCTCAGCGGCGATCTTCGCCTTTTCAACTAACACAGCAAAATCTCGCTCCCTCTAAGGAGCTATCAAAAATCGTAGATCATTTCTGAGATCGTCCTCAAAACGCACACAGCATTCATACTCAGTTGCCACCATGCCTCGCCCATAGTGGCTCAATCATAAAAATTCCGCCTCATATTCAGCCACAAACTTTTCCCCTTGACTCGCCTCATGATTTTGGTGCTCAGCGGCGATCTTCGCCTTTTCAACTAACACAGCAAAATCTCGCTCCCTCTAAGGAGCTATCAAAAATCGTAGATCATTTCTGAGATCGTCCTCAAAACGCACACAGCATTCATACTCAGTTGCCACCATGCCTCGCCCATAGTGGCTCAATCATAAAAATTCCGCCTCATATTCAGCCACAAACTTTTCCCCTTGAGTCAGATTCAGAAACACCCTCCTACGGGCATGTACATAACTAGCGCCCACATATTTCCCTTGGAATGCTTTCTTAAAAACCCCCAAGTCAATCGATCAGGCTGAGTACCCTCTTCCAGAGTAAGCCACCACTGATAGGCTTCATCTTTCAACAACACTGCACATTTTAGTTTCTGCAATCGAGGTCATCCATGATCCTCTATGTGGCCTCTATCCAATATTCAGCCACATTAGGGGCAACTCCAGTGATGCCCCTAAAGATCTTTACCCCATTAGACCTGATTCGTTCCATTATCAACCTATGGCCCACAATACCAGTATTGGCCCCAGCGACCCTTTAAGAATTCGCAGCATAGCTTGGGACAGTGCGTCGTCCCTAGCTACCTAATCATGTGACCTAATTTCAGTCACAGGTGAAGCCAGTGCCTCTCTTGCGTCAATGTTAGGCATATAGCCCGATGTCAAAGACCCAGCCCGAGCACCTCCACGGCTTTCGCTGCGGACCCTTGTACCCCTTCCACGAGTACCTCTGGTGCTCATTATCGATTTGCGTATTATCTGTATTAACAGTTTTATGTATCAGTGTTCCAGTTCCAGTTTTTATTAACAGATGTTTTATGAAAAAAATAGCATTAATAATTAATAGTTGTTTGTTTTCGCTGTTCGTAGTCTTACTACAGTTTCAGGTTACCCTAGTAAAGGTTTCAGTATAATCTATTATCTATGGTAATCGCAGTATTTCAATTAAATCGACAGTAGTTTTAGAGAACTTACAAAATTGGTGCAGGAGACTCGGTAGACCACACATTCAGAAACAACACCTCAAAATATTTTTCCACCATTTGAAACAATTCCTTTGAAATTTATGTTTTTAGGAAAAATCCAAATCCACGGCCAAGTTTTGTAAGCTGACTCTGATACCACTAAATGTAATACCTCAAACCTTGCCTAGACGTTATGGCCGAATCTGTGATGTCAGATTGGAGTTAGTTTTGAAAAGTGTAGTTTTAGCTAAAAAATTCATTTGTATTAAAGCCTCATTTGTGTCCTCTTTAATCACTGATCAAAGTTGTCCTCCAAAACTTGAAAAAATCTATATAGCATTACCACATTGTTAGCCAAAATCGTGATGAAAAAAATTAAAACCAAATGAACATCAACTTACCACTACTTAAAAGTATTCGGCCAGTAAAGACACTCTCTAGAGTTGAGTCCCACAAAGAACAATTACACCGCTGTCAGAAACGGTGGATAAAAAATGGTGTTAGAGAGGAAGCTTATGCTAACAAAGAGAGAAAGGGGGCAAAAATAGCCATGAACCCTAACAACACAATCAGTTACCTTACAGAAGTGTAGAGAGATTCGGCTTCCAAAAAGAATAGAGCAATCGGCTAGCAGTGAAAACAAAAT
This sequence comes from Gossypium arboreum, assembly GCF_025698485.1. NCBI lineage: Eukaryota > Viridiplantae > Streptophyta > Magnoliopsida > Malvales > Malvaceae > Gossypium > Gossypium arboreum. The sequence continues at coordinate 64,427,052 of NC_069079.1, read as the reverse complement.
GAGTTGAGGGGGGGAGAAGAAGTAATATTCGACCAAACCCAAAGAAGAAGAAGAGAGAGTTGAGGGAGATCAATATTCGGTTGAAGCAAAAGATACTGAAGGCCGACCGAAAGGAAAGAAGAAGGTTAGAGGTTCGGCAAAGACAAGGAAATAAAGAAGAGAGGTGAGGAAGAGGGGGAAAATGATCTAGCAACTCACACACTTGAAGAGTCTCCCAAGAAGTCTAATACGAAATAGCTCACAGGTCACAAAGCAAAACCAAAAAATGAGAATCAAGAAAAAGAAAAAGCAGAAAAGAATAGAACTAATGAATTGAGAGCACAAAATCCCCAAAAGAAATTTGGCACGAAGCCCCTAACCATACTATGATCGAATGGCTTAGGAGAGTCCTCATTCGGCACCACTACCACCTCAATTTCCCACTCCCTTGATTCTCTCTTAATTTTCCTCTTCCAACTCAAACCAATAACTCCCTCATCAAATCCCACTAATCTCTCCTCAAATTTGACTATCCACTCCCACACAACCACTCCACCATCCGAATTTTGGTCAACCTAAATCACCTACCATGCGAGAGCAACAAAATATATTACTCCTTTGCGCATAGGGTAGCTAAAACTCAAGGCCCCTAGGCATACTCCTCATGCCACTTGCCATCTGACTAACAAGACCTTTATGTCTTGCGACATTCTCATTAATTTAAGAGTATATAAGCAGTAAACAAGGGTTTATTCAATAAGAAGCCAAATTTTTTGCTAAAGCCTAGGTTTGAACCTAAGTCTTCCCACACTATTCAAGACCTTAACCAGCACAGCATGTAAACCACATATAACATAACACGCAATTAAATTATTGAAGATTTGGTGCGTTTCAAAGGTAAAATATGATAATGATAAACTGGGATCTCCAACGTGAATATTCAATAAGATGCTAAGTGCTCACAAGGTATAAAAGGATAGGTGATTGTCGATGCATTAAATTGCAATGAATATCTTACCAGGATTGACTTTTATATTTAATCTAAGACTAAAACATGCACATTAACCTTACCTTCTAATGTTGGCAATGGAACACTATTAAGAACAAGTGGATTAAATTCCTCTAATCCTTAAGGAACTTCTGTTGACATGCTTGTTAGCTTGAACTGTCACTGCACCTTCCAGTGTTAGTGATTGCAATAACACTTCCGTGCTAAAAACATTCAAACCCAAAGATTAAACAATATAAGCAAGATCGAATAAAAGAACATTTAACCCAAAAATAATGTGTACTTCCATACTAATATGAAATAGAAAGTAATCATCAGGATATAGAAAAGAAAAATAAAAGAAACAAGTAGAGAATACTATTCCTAGACAACTCGACTTGAATATCTCCATTCCCTCTTGTGTCGTACTCAGGGCTCCTAGTCTGAAGCTAGTCTGCATCCTTTTCACATCGGTTCACCCGTCGAAACTTAAACTCAGATTTTCATTATTTGTATCCATAAAATCAGATGCATTGACAATGTTCTCAACAAATTCTTTCTCAATAGCTTCTATTTCAATATTTTCTTCCTTGGGATTCTCATTCACAAATTTAGCATGAATGTTTTCCTCTTCCACAGCAACTTCCTCCTCAACAGTAGACACCTCTTGACCAACAATTACTTCACCCTCGACTAGGCTATCAACCCTTCACCTACACTCCTTAACATCCATTGATTCCTTTTCTTTCTCAACATCAGAGATGTGCACAAAGAGAGGGGATGCCATCGATCTATCTCTGTCCCCTAGGTCATCTTTCTCAAAGGATAGTTCATATTCTCAGATAATCACTGGAAATATTAGAAATTCTGGGAGTGGGGTCGGGATTAACTAGAGTAATATGGTTATAATAGAGGTGTTATAGGCCCTGGTATAAGTGTAGAAAAATTTTGTGATCTGTCCATATCTTTTATTGTAGTGGTATGCCTGAGCTGTTTATTGCTAATGGAATTGGCCAACTTCTCAATATCCTTCATTTTGCATAGCAATGATGTTTCTACAGTCAAGTTTATTCCCTTACTTTCTACTTTGGTTTTGCCCTTCCTTGTCATGCCAGTCTCGGCCTCTTTCATTGTTTGCATCTCTTTGCAATGAGTCATTCTTTCAATAGATGCTTCATTGATTGGGTCCCTTATTTTCCAATATCTCTTCATCATCATGGGGCGCGATCCCTTTCTACTGGCACAGTAGCATCACCAACAGCGGGAAAACCAAAATTTCATTTTGCCTTGTGGTGCAGTTAGTAATTTCCTAGTGGAATATTGCGCCGACATCAATCTTTCTACCCTTGACAATTGAATGTATTAGGCACATTATATCAAGGTTGACTGTGGTGCTGTGAGCAGAAGGCAGTACCCTGTAGTTGATAAAATGAAACCAAAATTTGCTTTATAGTGTCAGGAAGTAGCGGTGCATCGTATAATTCTTTTGATGTGAACTCATCCACAATGCTCCTTCGACACATAAATCTTTCACCAAGAGGTCCCTTTTTTGGTCTGTCATATCTTCAATAAACTTGGAGTGTTCATCTATATCCACCTTAATGTTGTACAGTTCATTGAATTTTGCAGCATCCCATGGGATTAAACCTTCTCAAACAAAGATAGACTCCAACTCATGGACATAAAGGTTAGCATAAAACTCATGTACCAATAAAAGAGAATAGCTTCTAGGATGCATGCAAAAGGTCGACCACTTCAACTTAAAGATGGTTTTGGAGACTTGTTTGCCCAAATCTTGTTGTTGCAAAAGGAGAATACCCTTTTCTAGGTGAAAGTTTCACTTTAAGATGTTATTTTGAAATTGGTATTTAGCTGCTTTCATTAAAAAGATCACCGGCTCCTTTTTCTCTTTTAGCATGGAGGATTTCGACTCACGAACTGCAGTTGCAGTGGATGAGTGTTCTTCAACAGGCTTGGTGGCTTTCTTGACTTATCTTCTCATTCTTTCCATATTTTGCTTGTTTTGTGGAGTGAAGATGATTTAAAGGTGTAAAGGTATGAACTTGAGGATGAGAAAGTGAATCAAAATTACTGCTTGGGAGTTTTACAGTCGGCACAGTGAAGAGGGGTTTATAGTGAGTGAAAGAAAAAATGGAAAGATGTGATTTTCTGAAGGGAAATAAAGCTAGTGGGAATAATTATGTCTACTGATAATTGCACCCACTCAGACAAATCAAGCGGCTAGGTGACTTTTGATCAAACAGTGGATCTGAATTTCCTAAGCTATCCTCGTTCTTGCTAAGTCAAAAGCAACAGTACAATAGTAAGAACTGTGTTAACAGTAGGGTCCAAGTGTGTCAACAATAATACGTAATTATCCTATAAAAAAAATAAAAATAAATCTTGAATAGAAGAAAAAATAAAATAAAATAACCTAGCAATAAATTACAGATAGAAAAAAAAATTCAAATTAAAATTGTTCGACCAATTTAATGGGTTTTTTTCCTTCTTTTGATCAATATTTCCAAGATAGTGTTTCAATCATTGACCATTCACTTTGAATTGGTGTCCATCATTTAAATCTCTAATTGTCACTGCACCATGAGAAAATACTTCGACAACTTCAAAAGGTTCAAACCAACGAGGGCGCAATTTACCTGGGTGCAATTTCAGTCTAAAATTGAATAGTAAAACTTGTTGACCACGATAAATTGTCGCTGAAAAATAATTCTATCATGCCATCCTTTAGTCTTTTCCTTATAAATTGCAGTGTTTTTATAGGCATTTTGCCTAATCTCTTCCAGTTCAGTGATATCCAATAGCCTTTTCTTTCCAATAGCTTCATAGTCCATGTTCACTTGTTTAATTGCCCACGGTGCTTTGTGCTCCAACTCAACTGGCAAGTGACATGCTTTCCCAAAAACCAATTAAGATGGCAACATCTCTAATGGAGTTTTATATGATGTCTGCAATGCCCCTAGAGCGCCATCCTATCTGAAAGATCAATCTTTCCTCAAAGGGTTCACAACCTTCTCAAGAATGTTTTTAAGTTGTTGATTCGACACTTCGGCTAGTCCATTAGTTTGTGGATGATAAGTAGTAGTCATTCTATGATTAACTCCATATCTTTTCAGTGCGGCTGTCGCTTGGTTGCAATGAAAGTGTGTACCCTGATACTAATCAATGCCTTTGGTGTGCCAAAGCGAGTGAGTATATGCTTGTGAAAAAAATTAAGTACTTTCCTTGCAACATCCTTTGAGACTACAACAGCTTCAACCCACTTCGAAACGTAGTCAACAGCTACTAATATATAAAGATTTCCAAATAAACTTGGAAGTGGTCCCATAAAATCCATACCCCAAACATCGAACAATTCAACCTCCATAATTGGCTACTGCAACATTTCATTACATCGAGATATAGAACCAGTGTGCTGACACTTATCATATTGATTCACAAAATTATGGGCATCTTTGAATAATGAAGGCTAGTAGATTCCTGATTGGAGAACCTTAACACCAGTTCGTATGCCACTAAAATAGCCTCCATAAGGAGCATCATGACAATGCTTCAAGATTGAAAGCATCTCTTCTTCCAGAGCACAACGCTGAATAATGTTGTCATTTCATTCCTTGAATAAATACGATTAGTTCCAATGATACTTCACTACTTCACAAAGAAATCTTTCTTTTTTATTGCTTGTGACACCCAATGGGTGTTTTCCACACACTAGATAATTAACCAGATCTGCATACTAAGGGGTTGCATCAGCAAAAAACTTCTCATCTGGGAATGCGTCGACAATTTGAAGTATGTTTCCATCTTCACTGACAACTTCCAATCGAGACATATGATCTGCAACTTGATTTTCTGAACAATTGCGGTCTTTTATCTTAATGTCAAATTCTTGCAACAGTAAGATCCAGCGTATTAATCTTGGTTTTGTATTCTTCTTATCAAAAAGATATCTCAACATCGATTGATTAGTAAATACGGTAACCTTTATGCCGATAAGATAAGAACAAAACTTGTCGAAAGCCAAGACTATAGCCAACAATTCTTTCTCTGTAATGGTATAGTTGATTTGAGCCTTTGTATGAGTTTTGCTAGCATAATAGATGGCATAAAGTGTATTGCTCCCTGGAAGCTCTACCCAACAACGTGAAAGCGAGTAATGGATGTCCCTATGTAGGTGAAGGAAGTTCTCGGCGCTCATAAATTCCTCAGTGTAGAGTCCCATAGCAGCATCGAACTCAGGGACACTCATATGGTGCACCTGTAACGTCCCCGTACCCGAGACCATCGCCGGAGTTGAGCACGATGTGTTAATGGACTTAATTCATTAATTAAACAGCTCAAACAATTTATTTTTAAAATTTCCAGAGAAGTTGGCTAACTGCGTCATAGTCGTTTAAAAATTCATATCTCCAGTTCTGAAACTCAAAATTAAGATCCGAAAATTTTTCCTGAAACTAGACTTATATATCTATATACTAATTTTTTTCTAGAATTTTTGGTTGGGCCAATTAGTACAATTTATTAGTTAAAGTCGCCCCTGTTTTAGGGTTCAGCTACTCTGATCCCTGTACACTACGAATGAAATTTCTTTCTGTACAGAAATCCAATGGCTATGCCGTTTGTTTCAATTAAACATAGACTCAATAAGGAATCCATACATATAAATTGTGAGTCCTAATTATTTTTACAAAAATTATGGTGAATTTATAAAGTCAGAATATGGAATCCAGAAATTTCTCTAACCCTGTTTCACCAAAACGTAAATATTTCATAAAATACAACTCTTTTACCTATTTTGTTTCTTCCACATGAAAATATATTCATTAAGATTAAATTAAATATTTTGTTCATCATCTAATTCTATCTCTACTATTTTTAGTGATTTTTCAAACTCACATCACTGCTGCTGTGTGATTCTGTTTTATAGCCAATTTCACCATTTTATGGACTTCCATAGATTAGTTAGCACATAAAGAATACGTGTTATCAAATATAATCTGGACTAGCCACTCCAATAGCTAATCATTCTCAAACATTTCCATGCCATCCATGAGCTATATCATAAGATTATATACACAAAAGGATTATAATGCTATACATGCCATATTCCCAAAATATGCAAGCCACCATACCGAGATGGTCCGTTGATAGTGTGAGCGTGCCTCCGACCGTCCTAACCTCCAAATCGGCTTGTCAAAACTATAAGGAATGGAAGGGAAGGAGTAAGCATAAATGCTTGGTAAGTTCACATGAAAATAATAAATAACTTAACAATACCAACCAACATTAGCATAATATCACCAAAACATATATCACATTTCTATCATCATTCATCGTCTTACTACATTACTGTTGTCGTATCAAGTCTCAACCCGAGGGTTAAGTACATAACTGTCCAAAGTGCCCATTCCATAACACTTACCAATATGCCACTTGCATCTTGAGTATTCTTCCATTTCACTAGAATTTTACCCATTGAACACATCGGAATATAACTCGGATACATGGAAAGTTTGCACATAAGTGTCGCATATGTAGCCCAGCTACCATATAACCCACCCATAAGCAAACTCGGACTCAACTCAACAAGCTCGGCCGTTCGCATCCATAAGTGAACTCTGGCTCAACTCAACGAGCTCGGATGCCTAGTTACATCTCACGAACTCGGACTCAACTCAACGAGTTTGGACGTTCGAATCCATAAGTGAACTCGGACTCAACTAAACGAGCTTAAATGCCTAGTTATGTCTCACAAACTTAGACTCAACTCAAGGAGTTCATACGTTCGCATCCATAAGTGAACTCGGACTCAACTCAATGAGTTCGGATGTCCAAATATCTGAATCTATTCCTAAGGTTCAACGGGACTTTCCTCGTTCATACTCCTTTACCATTCTCCTTGGAATACCCATGACGATACTTCGGTAGTCTTTCACATTTTTCACATAATTCATAAAATTTTTGCATGTTGTTCAACAATGACCACAAAGCATAGAATTGCATGATAACAATCATACTATCGTATAAATAACATTAAATGATTTAAAATAATGGTTATATTACAATATTTACATTTGAACTTACCTCGTATACGAAAATGGTCATTTTTACCATTTTGTCCACAACTTGGTATTTTGCCGATTTTAACCTGAATTTCGATTTTCCTTGCTCTATCATTCAAATATAGCCTAATTAGGACTCATATTATTCAAATCAACCCAAAATCATATTTTGGTAAAATTACAATTTTACCCCTAAACTTTCACATATTTACACTTTTGCCCCAAATCTCGTAAATTAAACTCCATCCTATTTTCTTATGTTTTATGATATGCTGATCATTTCTCCCTTCTACAGTAAGATCCAATTCTCACTCTAACATGTACTTATGAACATTAGGTATTTTTACCGATTATGTCATTTTAGTCGTTTTTACGTAAAATCACTTAGCAAAAGTTGTTTAACACAGTCTCAAGCTTCATATTCTACCATAAAACATCAAAATTCATGCATATCATTCATGGTTAAAATTTTTAAATATAAACCCTAGCTCAAAATATTGGTAGAAACAGGTAAACCGAGCTACGAGGATTTCAAAAATGGGCATAGAAATCACTTACAATCAAGGCTTAAAAGTGTTGAAACCCTAGTTATGGTGGAGAGCAAAATTTGGCAGCAACTTATGGAGAAGATGATCATTTTTTTGTTATTTTTCTCATTTTTTTCATTTAATATCAAAATGACCAAAATGCCCTTCCTTATTAAACTTTCAAAAATTCCATCCATGTCCAATTTTTGTCCATAAACTTAGGAATTGGTCAAATTTCTATTTAAGACCTCCTAATTAATATTTCAAAGCAATTTCATACTAGAAACTTCTAGAATGCAAGTTTTGTAACTTATTCAATTTAGTCCCTAACTTCAAATTAAGCACTTTATGCATAGAATTTCTTCACGAAATTTTCACACAATTATGCAATCATATCATAGACCTAAAAATAATCATAAAATAATTATTTCTATCTTGGATTTGTGGTCCCGAAACCATTATTCCGATTAGGCCCTAATTCGGGATATCACAACACCAAACCACCAAGTCGAAAAGTGATGGTGCCTAGCTCGTCATGAGTCATCATAACCTGCTATAAAATAAATGTCGTACAGAACTCCAAAGTAAGCTCCACGTATGTGGACTCGATGATGGAGAAGAATCTATCCAACGGAGCTGTGGCCATAAAGGCGCAAACAACATCAGCTAGTCGAACCTGCTCCAACGCGGCCCAATTAATACATCAGCCTAGACCAAGTGGGCATTGTTGAAGTAACTAAAATGAATCCTCTTAGGGACCCACTGAAAATCATATATAAGGGTGGCGGGCCTTGGCAGAGGCGCTCGAGGAAGAAGTCACGTCATGGGTCTTCTATTTTTTCGAAATGGGGACGGCGGTCTTGGACTTGCCACGAGTGTTTGTCATGGTGTTCCTGAAAAGGTAAAAAACTTTCATTAATAAATAAATAATCACCAAATATGCAAATAAAGTCCGAGAAGGAAAAACCAAAGTAGTCCTAAATAATAAATTACTCCTAAACAGTATGGGCAAAAACTCAAGCATGCCAAAACCAAATTTAGTATGAATCAAATTAATCACACAAAAAAATAATAAATAAAATAACAGAATCGAACTAAATGACAAATCAGGTCATACTTAAAATAAGAATACTAACAATAGTAATTAAGAAAAATAAAGAGAATAAGAAAATATATAGTAATTGACATAGACCCACCATATTAGAAATGAAACAATAATCAATATTATAACAAAAATTGAAGGCAAGAATGAATAAAAATATAATCAAACTATAAAAATAAATAAGAAATAAAAAGAACTAAGGAAGAAATCAAAGACAATAATAAGCATAAGCAAAATAGAAAATAACAAATAACAAATAAAAATAACAATAAGAATAATAAAGGAAAATAAAATAAATAGCTAACTAAAAATGGAAGAATAGGGAGAACCGGCAGGGGGTGTTGGGGTGGGTATGCGGCAATTGGTTCGGCAGTCGACGAGGTGTGGGTTTGGTCTGACTGAGTGAAAGGGGTGTGGGTGAGGAGAGGGTGGGGTGGGGGTGGTGAGACGGTGATGGAAGGAGATGGGGTGGGGTTTGTGCGGTGAGGGAAGAAACAAAAGGGAGAGGGAGAGGCCAGTCTGGTCGGCACGAGAGGGTGGGGGTGGTGCTTTGGGGTGAGTGGGGGTGGTCCAACAGGAAAAAGGGAAGGGAAAAGGGAATGGGAAAAGCTGAAGAGGGCGTAAGGGTAGTGTGGAACGACGATGATCGAATTTGCAAAGGTAAGGCTGACGGCAACTAGGGTTAAAGGTTGGAAATATGGAGAAGATGAAAGTGAAAAGAAATTAGGGTTTGAGTGTTAAAAAGGGGGGCATGGTCGTGTAAGGGCCTATGTTGGGCCACACGGCTGTGTCACACACTTGTGTGGCTCTTCCTAGTCCGTGTGCATTTAAAAAAAACCAACCCAGTCTTCACACGGCCTCGGACATGCCCGTGCATATAGGCCTTGTGGCACACACGACCGTGTCGTATAGCTATGTGCAACCTATTTTGCTTCTCCCACGCCAGTGTGACCTCCCACATGCCCGTGTGGCTCGGCCGTGTCTCGCACACGGCCGTGTGCTTTACCTATGTAACTCTCTGACTTTTTTTTTTAATTGAAAAAATTAGCTCTAGGTTTTACACGGCCTAGAACACGCCCGTGTGTCCAGGCTATGTGGCCCACACGGCCATGTCACATGCCTGTGTAGACTATTTTAGGCTGTGTTTCTATCGATTTTTGGAAAAATTAAGTCCCAAGATCCACACGACCGAGGACACCCCCGTGTGTCAAGGCCGTGTGGGTTACACGGCCGTGTCGCCAGGCCGTGTAGCTTACTGTCGATTTTTTAAAAAATTTAAAATTAAGTCTTAGGATCCACACAGCCAAGGACACGCCTGTGTGCCCAGGCCGTGTGGGTTAAAAAAAACACACATATTTTTTGAAAATAAATTCATTTTAAAAACTATAATGAGATAAACTTAAGAAATTAGCAGTGTTAACGCTCGGTTTACCTCCCGAGAAGCGCTTATTTAAAGTCTAAGCTTGACTTACCTCGCATTTGCACGATTACTGTGGTTTGTGGAGTTGAAACTCCTCTTTCTTGCTGTCAATTCTATTATCAAAATAAGGTTTGAGTTGAGTAATATTTACCTTAAAAGTGCCGAATTCAGAATGAGTTGCCTCAACTGTACCGTATGGGAAAACACTCAATACTGTACAAGGAGTTGCTCTGTTTCTATTAAGCTCTGAAATGGCAATTCGAGGATCCGTTTTACCTAACAGTACCTAGTCCCCAACCTTAAATTGGTTCGTTCCATCTTTATGCTCGTCATGGCATCGTTTTGGTTCTGCATCGTGTATTCTCTGTTTCTCCTTACATGTGTCTACCATTCATCCAGTTCATCGATTTGTAACATTCTTTCTTTATGAGTCATTCTATTTTTGTCGCACGGATTGGAACGTGGCTCCATCACATTTTTCCAAGGGGTTTCTTGCAAAGAAGTTCGAGCCACAATATTATTCTTATTAACAGGACTCGTATAATCATCTCAATTACTAGATGTATTAACAGAATCATGAGTTTGAAGTGTAATTATGTCATCTCCTACATGAAGTATTAATTCACCTGTACGAACATCAATAATGGTTTTAGTAGTTGCTAAAAAGGGCCGACCTATAATCAAAGGTACTTCACTATCCTCATCCATGTCTAAAATAAAAAAATCAAGTGGAAATATGAATATATCAATTTTGACAAGTACATCTTCAATAATAGCCCTAGGAAATCTAATGGTTCTATCGACTAACTGAATACTCATCCTAGTTTGTTTAGGTTTCCCAAGACCTAATTAATTAAACATTTTATAGGGCATGGCATTAATACTAGCCCCAAAATCAGCCAAAGCATTATTAACATTTAAGCTACCAATTAAACAAGGAATAGTAAAACTCCCTGGATCTTTCAATATGTTGGGTAGTTTATTTTGCAAAATGGCCGAGCAAACTGCGTTTAGCTCCACATGCGACTAATCATCTAACTTCCATTTGTTTGCCAAGAGCTCCTTGAATAATTTGATGAAATTGGGCATCTGCGAAAGAGCTTCAATAAATGGTAAGTTAATATGCAACTTTTTCAAAACTTTTTCAAGAAATTTACCAAATTGTTCATTTGTGTGGTCTTTCTTTGTCACGTTGGGATATGGCACACGAGGTTTATATTCCTTACTAACTAGTTTTTTCTCATTCTAGCGTACCTCAATCATACATTTACTTACCATACTTTCTTACCTCGATTATAGTTCAGATTCAACCAACCCTTCTTCATCTCATATAGTAATTACAAGAAGTTGCTCCATTAGGTTAGCTTCGAAATTACTACGCAAACTACCTTGTGGCCATTCTGAAACCAACTTCGCAAGTTGACAAATTTGATTCTCAAGCCCTTGAATCGACGCTTGTTGATTTTTAAGTGTTGTTTCATTGTTTTAGAAGCGGGTTTTGACACTGAAATAAACTTCTTCATCATCTCCTCAAGGTTCGAATTTTTCTCTTGTTGGTAAGGTGGTTGAAAGCTTGGAGGAGGTTGTGGTCTTTGGTTTCCTTGACCACCCCAAGAGAAATTAGGATGGTTCCTCCAACTTGCATTATAAGTGTTACCGTAGGGATTATTCTGAGGTCTAGAATTATTACCCATATAGTTGATTTGTTCGCTCTCTGTGCTAGGGTCGTAGGGTAAAAATTATATATTGTTCATCCCCTCTCCATTTGTATCGAACTGCATCACTGGATGTACCTGTGTAAAACTATATAAACCATCAATTTTCTTATTTAAAAGTTCTACCTAATTCGATAACATGGTAATTACATCTATGTTAAAAGCACTGCCTGTTTTCATCAGCTTCGTCCTCATGACTTATCACTGATAATTTTTCAGTGACATTTCCTTTATAAACTTATAAGCCACTTCAGGTGTTTTATTATTCAGAGTACCACTGACTGTTGCATTGATTAACTATCTAGTTGAGGGATTCAAACAATTGTAGAAGGTTTGAACCTATAGCCAAAGAGGTAACCCATGGTGAGGGCTTATTCTCAATAAGTCACATGTGATATTGCTACATTAATATTCTAATTTGTATGTGATTATAAATATTCTGATAATGATTCACATGTTAAGTATGTTACCGTTCTGCCTATGATTTGCATGTTAAGCATGCCACATGTTAAATCGAAAATAAATTTGATTCGCATGTAAATCATGCTTATTGTAAAATTTGTTCTATATGCCACATCACATGCATGAGGTTTAGATAATGTGTAAAGGGAAAATATCTGCAAGTATATTTGCAATTATCTGGTGGCTCGACTACAATATTCTGTTCTGGCAACTTGACTGCACTATCTGATGGCTTGTCCACAATATTGGTTTGTTATTAGATGGATGATTTTTGGGGAACTCATTATGGTGTGTAGTGGAGATGGGTAGGATTTGTTTTTCGGAATATCTGCACTGATTTAGAAAAAAATTGCTTGGACACCATCATTATTCATTCTCATAAATGTGATTCAGTGAACTAAATATTGTATGAAAAAGATCTGCTTAAACTAACGTTGTTATGTGTTAATTTCTATTATTATGAATTGCAACCTACAATGGGTTTTTTAAAGCTCACCCTTTTTTATTTTGACCTTTCATATAATAATCGAGGTTAGGATAGGCTCGGCTTTCGAAGGTGCTCTTGGACATTTTCAGAAAAACTTATTTATTTGGTACTTGATATACATTGGGATGTGTTTTTATTTTTGTGGACTTTGGTTTGGGACTTTTTTTAGACTTTGATTTTGGTTTTTGGATGGTTTTTGCATGATTTATGTTTTTAAACTATCACTTAGGAGGATTTACAAAAATGATCATTAAAATGGAATTTTCACAATAATGTTAAATTCATCTCAATGATAATGTTTATGAACACAATACTTCAGTTTCAAAACTGGACACTATTTACCCAATAACCTATTTTTTTATGATATACATATATATATATTAAACCTACATTTTCAAAATGTCCAAAACGAGTTTAGTATGTTAATTTTCGCTGTGACATTTACTTGAAAATGATGTTTTCTAGAAACTATCAAAACTAGAGTTTTCTGATTTAGACGATTTCACAAAATCTTTCAAAAGGAAATTATAGATAATATTTGGATTTTCTTTAAGTGAAACAAAATGATTTTTAAAAATAAAGACGATTATTAAGGAAAAAGTGAAAATGATTTTCTGCGCTAACAACATGACCAATGTGATATTTGAAATTTGGCTATAACATCTAGGCTGGGTTTTAGGGGTTACACTCCTCTCATTACCTCATTTACTCCACCTAACATTGATACTCAAACATTGCAATGTTTCTTTTGCAAGGCTCGGAGCTTCGCCCGAGGCAGTAACTATTAGGTTTGCTCCCCTCATCCTAACTTCATCTATACTCTTGAGGTTTATCCTACAAACATGCAATGCATGCTAATTTCATCATGTTATCATGCTCATGCAAACACAACATACTTAAACAACATAAAACCTAACGACAGGTTTAGAGTCTAGAACTCATCCGAAGCTTCGTCATTTCCATAACTTATTCTTTCTCTCATATGCCAGAGGTTCCATTCTCTTGGTAGTAACTTAAAACAAGAAATCTACTGGTTAAACTTAGGCTACATCTTAAAAGCTTAAGCTTTCATAGTATGCGGAACCCTTAAACCAAATCTTTAAGCTTCGTATCTTCATTTCTTAACTTTTATGCACACAGAAAGTTTAAGAACCTTACCCGCTTGCTAATAGGTTTCCTACTTTTCTAGCTTCCTCCTCATGATGTTTGCTCCATTCAGAACCTTTTACGGCTACTCCTTTTTTGAGCTATCAAATAAGATGAAGAAAAAGAGAAATTGGACAAGGACGGGAAGAAAAATCATCCCTAGGAGCCATCTCCCAACTATTTATAGCCTTCCTATGCTCTCACCGACCTAATGATAACTGTCCATTGTTAATTATGATGTCTCTCACTAAGGAACAAACTGGTTCCATTCTAACTGAACTAGGCTTGGCTCTCAACCTTATCCAATTAAGTTTTTAGCTTTCTTGTTTCTTCCAATATAAGCCACCAGATTAAAGTCTCTTTCAATTTAGTCCCTTAATCATTTTTAATTTCACTTATTAGAAATTCAGGTGTTACACACTCATATCATACCCATACATCACTTTCATTCACAATCAAGTTTTTAAGCACAATGCATAAACACCATAAACCACCCAAAATAGGTTACAAAATCTTACCAGAATTCCTTTATCTTCAATAGCTTAACTTGTCCAAACGCCAAAGTCTCCTTCATCCTAACAGATAAGCATGACAACTATTTACCAGTTAAACTAAACGTGTTCAGACCTTAAAAACCCATAATCCATAATTATATAGAAACCTTTAAGATTTCTTACTCTACTTGTTTCTTCAATCCACAATTATAGAGAAGTAAGGCAACTTACCAGTTCCACAATTTCTTGACTACAAGACTTCAATTCACACGACTGCTGTGACATGTAGAGCTTTCTTCAGCTACATTCTCTTCTTCTTCGAAGCGGCTGAAGAAGATGATGCTTTGTAGAGAAAAAATTGTAAACAGAATTGAGAAAATTCTATCTCCACACACCTATATAAATACTTCTTTGGCACGATCTTCACTGACCATTTCAACCATTCATCCTTAATTAATTTGTCTCCCACTATAGAACTAGTCGATTCCAATCTAACTAAACCATAATTGAAATCCAACCATTCTTAACCAACCATTTAAATTCCTAAATATCTCAATAAGCTCGCAAATTTCTATTTTTATGCAACCAACTCCCCGACTCTTTTTTAAATTCGGGTCATGAGGAGAACTAGGTGTGACAATAGAATAAGACAATGCAAATGAGAAGAAATTGTAAACAAAATTCAGCTTCTCTCTCAAATTTATAATTCCCCTACATTGTTTTCCAACCTCTATTAGCCTATCATTGGTAATCATTGTGTCTCCCATGTATGGAATCGGTCGGTTCCATCTTAACCAAACCAGAATTGAAACTTAACTAATTGTTCTTCAGCTACTA
The DNA here is from genome assembly GCF_025698485.1 of Gossypium arboreum. Taxonomy (NCBI): domain Eukaryota; kingdom Viridiplantae; phylum Streptophyta; class Magnoliopsida; order Malvales; family Malvaceae; genus Gossypium; species Gossypium arboreum. Next base: position 64,411,815 of record NC_069079.1, on the reverse strand, counting down.
AAATTCCTAAATTTCTCAATAGGGTTCACCAACTCATTGTATAATTCAATTTATTCCCAAATCCTTTATCTTCATGTCCTTAATGAAAATCGGGTGTGACATGCGACATCAACCTGATAGTTTGAAAATTTTACAATTTATTCTTTATTTGACATTGAGTTATCTAAAGAGCTTTCGTAAACTCTTATAAGGCTCGTATATGATTATATTACATGTAATAATGATGTTTTGAACTTAAAAAAATGTATTAATTGTTATATTGAATCATAATTCGATCATAGTTATTTCGACAACGAATGTGACATCTCATAGCTCAGACCCGACGATTCAGTCAAGTATGAGGGTGACAACTGAGTTGGTTTGTGATATTTATAGCAATAAAATTTTCCTGAAAGGTACCTATAGCACCCCATACCTGATGAGAGCTCGGCCAAGGAGTTAGATGCCGAACCTATGGAGTTGCCTTTGGAACCAATCACTTAAGCTCGTGCCAAGAGGTTTCAAGAAGCTTTGTCAAGTTACATTGCTCGATTTGGAATAGAAGAAATGGCCCGAACAACAAGTGACCAGATCAGTCAGCTTAATTTGCAATATTGTGCAAGCCGACTTAGCTTGTTTCAACACCAAGGAGCTCATGGTGTCTTGAAGCTAGCTCAAGGAGCTTGGTTTCTTTTTTATTTAGATTTATGCATTAATGTTGCTGGAATAAAATTATTAAGTTATTAAAATATTTAAGATCAAATAAATATGTCAAAATTTGGACATAATAAATTAAAGTATTAAATGTGTCTTAGTTTATGCATCAATTTAATGTGTCTTAGTTGGGACAAATTTTTTAGCTATACCTATTTAATTTGTCTAGTTAAATCTAAGCATTTAATTTGTCTTAGTTGCTGCATATTTAAGTTGTCTTTATTCAGCGGAATTAAAGATGTCCTAAACTAATTAAATTGTTCCATTTAATTTGTCTAGGAACATGCATGGAACGGCATGAATTTAGGCAGCTTATAAGTGCTCATTATTCAGCACCTCTTCGTGGATATCAAGGGCCAAGGGAGCTGATGATTCCTCTCTTCAAGGCTGGCCGTCCAGCTCTCCAAAGTAGCATCTTGGAGCTTTCACATTGCCGCAGCATCTTTTCACATGGAATGGCCATTCATTTTTGTGCATTCACACCAAAGGACCATTCATATTCGGGTTTCACACTTGCATGGCCATTGGAGTGCCCCAAAATGCTCATTAAAGTCAAGAATCTTTAGCTCATCCAAGTAGCACATTAAAGAAGCATCCAAGCAGCCTTAAATCACCTTGGCCGAATCTGCTCATGTTATTCACCTCATTAAATTGTTCTAATTATTTTCAGCTGATTGAGATCTTCCAAGTGTGTCCATTGACATCTCCCAAGTCCAAGGAAGCTTCATGGAAAGTGCTAGGAAGCTTCAAGGAAGTTTCCACTTCCTTAAGGGTTAAGTTGCTGTCCATTTAAGTCCCCTAAGCGCCGATTCGGCTAGCTCCTATTTTAGACTATAAATATGTAGTTCATTCTGCTTGAAAAGACTAATGAACATTTTATGAATTTTTCTTACTTTGTGAGTTTGTTTTCAACTCTCATTGGTCTCCAAAGACTTGTCTGACTTATCAAGAAACCCTTATGGTGTCAACCCATCTTTGTTCGAACTTATCACTTTGTTCCCAAAGTGTGGCGTTCAAATTATATCGAGGTTTCTATCATCTTTGATAGCAGGTCGAAGTCTTCATCAACTATCCAATATCCTTCCATCTCCTTCCCGACCTAAGTGTGCTCATAAGTAGCGGGTTAACACACCAATATTGAGTTAGTTCTTACTTAAACCCTTAGCCGAATCCCATTCCCCATTTCTTAAATTATCCAATAACCACCTTGAGCCATTTTGAGCCTAATTCTTTCTTTCCATACAACCATTCTCGAAAGAACCTTAACTTACTCGATTTACGATAGGGCAAACATTATGACTCAAATCTCAATCGAGGCGAGTGCGTATCAATACCCAACTCGATCCCCAAGTCTACGCTATAGAATGCTATATTCGTTGTCAGAGCAACTATAAACTCAATTCCATATAATTCAACAATTTATACGAGCTATTATGCACAATATGTAGTTATGGCATGATATGTATCAATTCTAAGTTTAAATAAGCTTACGAAAGCTCTTTCAATAACCCAAGACCATAAATAGACTAAAATGTAAAATTTTTAATGTTGAACCAGATTCACGTCACGACTATAAAAGAATCAAGTTAAAATTTATAAATACATTAAAATACATTAAGAATTTGAAAAAGCAAAATCTTGCAAATTCAATAACTTCCAATAGCTAACCCACCTCTATCGTTCATCACAGTTGTTACCGCAAATTTTCCTTCACCTTCAACTGTCATCTCTCCATCATCATCTAACGCCATTACCATATCACTGCTACTAAGCTCTTGAACCAAGCTCCACCTCCAATATCCTCACCAATACCTCAATGTTCATCACTCGCAAAACACAATCGAATCCAACCCAACACCACTCATCGCGCAACGCCACCAATCACCTTACCCGGTTCCGCATCACCAACATTTAATTTCAATTAACTATTTTTTCATTTTAATTAAGAGTTTATAGGTTCAATGTTTAAGGAGTCAAATTCATAGTTAACCACTGTTCTTCATTGTTTATTTTTTACCAAAAAAAGCCTTATCTTTTCTCATCTTGGTCTACTTTAATAGTCATAAAGTAGGCAGAGGTTAGCAATCAACATTTACTGATTTTTTTCCTGAGAAGATGGAGATAAGGAAGATGGATGAGGAAGGGAGGAAAGATATAATATTTTTATTTTTAGTTTAATTTTTAATTAATATTAATTTTAAAATTTTCACTTAATTAAAAATGTTACATGTTATAATCTGATTAATTTTGAAAGTCTTTTTAATATGAGTTAATGGTTGGACTAAAAATGATAATGTAACAATAGTTTAATTACCATTTAAAATAATAATACTTAAATGGAAAAAAGCCTATAGCTTAAGGGCATTTTTTCATTTAAGCCAATTACCAAAACTTAATAGTTTAGGGACAAAATTTTCAGTTTTATTAAACGCAGAATGATCATATTTTTATTAATTAAAGTGCCAAAACTAAATTATCAATTTTTGTAAAGTTGAGAGATTAATTTTTGATTTAAACCAAATATTTTTCCACCGTGCAACCGAATTCTGCTCCACATATTTACTTCGTAACCAAATGTCCATAAATGATAAACTAATGAGTAGTAATTCATATGGCACACATGTCGGATAAATTCATGAAATTAAAGATTTGGCATAATTTAAATGGGTAATATCTCAAGTGATTTAAGCATTCAAGCCATAAAAAGGAAAAAAAAAAGAGAGATATATTTAGCATAACTCCTTGAAATTCATTGCATATTTACTTTAAAATCTGCTGTTGGTTGCCGAAGTTGTTTACTGCTTCTCCTTTTTGCTCCTTTTCAATAAACCTTGAATCATGGGATAGCTAAGAGCCATGATAAATAAGGAGAGAAAAATCTGCCCAAACATCTCTTCATAATTTCTTCTTAAACTAATTCCTCCTAATCCACCAATGAAACACACCATATTCAAAATAGCCAGAGCTGACAAAGGAATCATGAACATTGTTGCCCCTTGGAAATCAAATTCACCCTTCTCATATTTTTCCAGTTTGTCTTTGTCCACTGCTTTATTTGTTAACCTGAAAGTTGTTTTCTTCATTCCCGACCATTTCATGAATAGGTCTAAGCATCCAAAACAGCTACCTGAAACTGACTTTATCACCCAAATTCTCTGTTCATTCCACCATGTCAATGTTGTGCCTCCATCAGATAAGACCTCATGCAGTTGCTGTCCTATTGCGGATAGATAAACTGTCGAAAAAACCGCAAACCACGAGCTTAAAACCTGAGATTAAGACCAAGAGTACATGTTAAAACTCATTATGGCAATTCATACTAACGAAAACTTAAAGGTTTTTCATTTTTGAGTTTACCTTGGGGTACAAGGGAATGCCATTCAGGAAGCATAATTGAGGAATTATGCCATATATGAGGAATGCAATGGCATACAGGGGTTGGTAAATGAAATATCCGTAACACATGTTTTGTAGGATTGACATCCTCGAGACGCCGTACGAGAGAGGACTGAACCTTGACAGACCGATTTGCAACAAACCAGAGCTCCATTTCACAAGTTGAACCAAGGCATCCTTCATATCAATAGTGGTGCAACCCAAGAAACATGGCCTGGTCGGACAAAGATACACTGAAGTCCACCCTCTGCAGTGCAGCAGGTAACCTGTAAATGTGCTCTCCAACAGGCTTTCATAGGAGAATCCTATCTGTATACCGAACAGTCATTTCTTTCACCATCATATATTCATTTATGTGGTACCTAAAAACCAAGCTCTACAAAGAAACTTTATATTAATGGAGGGTATATACTTGCCTCTTCACCCCATTTTGTGTTTCTTTCGTAGTCACACGAAGCCAAAAGCTTGGCCTCTTTTAAGATGGCAATTTCTTCTCCACTGCTAAACTTCATCAAATTACCAAAAGTCCTTTGAGCCTCAGAGGGATGCTTGTCTAGCATTAACAGTAAAATTTTAGTATGTACTCATGTTTGTGAACTTCAATAAGGAAACCGCTGCGTACCTTCACAATTAGGACTTCCATATAATGCCTTCCTCTTTAGGTAGAAGCCGGTACCCGAAAGAGATGGCCCTCGAATTCCATCCATTCCTTGCCATTTTATCTGATTTCAGAGAGCATAAAAAACTGTTTGTAACTTCGTATTAACTACTAACTATTTCCATATTTGATTTAAAACAGTCAAAGAATTTACCCTGTAAGCCGATCGGGCTTGGTTATCGTATATGTCATTCTTGCTAATATTGTAGAACATTTGCGGGAATTGAACGAAAGCTAGAGATGGGGACATCTGAGGATCGAGATGAAAGCACATCGCTTGTCTAGCAGAAGTAGGGTCATTGCAGTACATGTCACAGTCCAATACTAAGAGGTAAGGGCCATTACTAAACTTCTCCGAAACTCGAAGCTAGCAATGACATTGCTATATTAGCAATCAAGTATTGTATAGTGCAAGAAGTACAAAGCATCCATAACTTACAAGGGCGTTGAGAGCGCCGGCTTTGAAACGATGAGGTTTAGAAGGTCGTCTTTCGCGTGAGACATATACAAGGAGAGGCATCTTAGTACTCTCTTCATCGTTCTCGTTATCATCCATATAGGTGTCTCCATGTATGATCTGCAACAGGATAGCCATAATCAAGAACATTAGTAGTTTCACTGATGCTCTCAGGCTTGATCTACTAATCAAACAAACGTGAAAACCGAACTGGATATATCGATTGCATACCTCAGCATGAGCAGGCCTGTCCAATACAACATAATTGCTTGCATCTTCACAAATTTTCTCCACATTTCTCTTAAACAAATTGTACTTCACCTGCAGAAATGATCATGGAGTTACATATAAGAAATTATTCAAAGGACTCTCTCAAATAAAATAAAAACAGTAACTGTTTTAGTTCAACCAGTTAATAAACTTACTTCAAGTTCATCTTTCTTGGCACTAAATTCATCAGTAATTGAAAGTTCTTCATACTTGGCTAAAGAGAAAAAAGCCTCTGGGCACCTAGTTTTGATTCTATACTTCATACAAAATGGAAGCCAACGTTTACTAAATGCAAAAGCTTCCTTTAGAGCATACAAGGTAATATAAGATCCCGCGTCATCGGAAAGATACACCGCTAACTTCTCTGGCGGATAATCAAGTGCTAAGGCCGATATAATAGTGTTCATAACCTCCATGGTCGGCTCCTTTTGCGGATCAGCAGTGCACACAAACACATCAAGCCCCTCCAAATTCATGTTAGCAGGAATTTCATCGATCGAGACTGTACGCGACAGAGGCCGCCAACGAAAGGCCTGAGTGAGGCACCAAATGAAAGTGAAAATGAGCTCAGAAATAGTGATGAGAGCCCATGATAAAGCTGGCAACCTATTTCCATTGAAGAAATGTGATATCCGGTAGTACAGCAACAACAGTGTGACTGTGAAGTGGAAGAGAATGTGAAGCCTGTTGGTGATGATACGGCGTGTAAGGATGGTGCAGCTATGAAGAACTTTAGTGGAAGCCATACCTTCTTTATCGTATGAGCTTGCCAAAGCAACCGTTTCCATTGTTCTTATAACACTGCCTCACTAAGCCTATATATGTTTTCTCTTATATTTATTCCGGAAAGTGTCGTTATGTAAATGTTTCGTCTATATTTATTCTATCCTCTGGCCAGGTATATTTCACTTTCTAGTTTGAGTTTTATATCTACTTAATTTTATTTATAATTATTGGAATATATGTTATTTGTGTACTTTTAAACTAAAAAATATTGCCACAAACCTTCCAAATTGCTCTCATAATTATGATTGATAAAACAACTTATTTAAGCTGACATTGTTATATAGGCTTAATCAATTAGTACAGAGGTTTATAGTTCGGATCACAATGTTTTTAAGTATATATAAATTTAATTCAAATCACGACAAGGTGCAATTAAGTTTCGGTGATGAATGGTGATTACTCACATGAGCCAAAGCCAACGACAAGGTTACTTATAATTGGATAAGCTGGATAATTTGAGACAGATAACTACTAAGGTCATCATAGTTTAGTCCTTCAGCCCTGAAGATAATTATAAAGTAAAAAGAAGACAATTTGCATTTTCGAAATATTAAATAAAGTTGTCATTATTAACGAACAATGCAGGAAATAAAATTATTTTATAATATTAAAATATAAAACCTTCCTCATCCACATAAAAACCATCTCAATTATCACTCAAGGCGGCATTGAAACCATCCCTTACCTTTGTCTGCAATCGCTAGAGCCAAATGAAATTAATATAACGAGGCTTTTTTAGCGTTGAAGTCAAAATAATAATTTGAAAGGAATTCAGATACGCTATGAAAAAAATATAGTAAAATATTAAAAGCAAAATGAGAAATGTAACATGGACACAAATATAGGAATGCATTAATAAATAACAGTAAATTATTAGCATTATTGACATTTCCATTGCAAGAAATGTAGAAAGATAGAAAGAGGGAATAAAAATAAAAATTGGAGGATGCTTGATAGGGAATAAAAATGAGAACAATGAAAATAGGAGAGATATAATTTTTTGTCCTAATATATTAAAAGTTAATTGTTCCAAACTCGATTGATGAGAGGAGGATATGTTAGTTTAAAATTATGTTTTTTTCAGAAGATTTATTTATTTTTCTTCTCATTCTTCAATTCTACAAATCAATGGATGGAAGAAAATTATTATTATTTTTTAATTTTTCTATCTCTCCTACTAAACATATATGGAAAGAAAATTTATATTTTCCATCATTCCAATTTTCTTTTCACTTTACCAAACATGACCTTAAGAAGATCAATTGGTATGGAGCGCAGAACACACCAACAAATATATAGTATGAAATGGGTATAAATTCTTACTTAAGGAAAATTCATCTATTATGAGAAATGTTTGTCGTATTTTATAAGAAACACTCAACACCCTTTATAAGCAATATGGAATATTATAGTACTGGCAAAAATACACATTACTATTTAGAAATTTATACATAACTATGTTCTTACTAAGCACAATTTATGTTTAAACATTTTTTTATCTTAAATGCCCACGCTATTAAGACATAACTAAAAATGCCTTCCATATGGTGTAGGATTGTGACATTGTAGGTCAAATTTAAAGAAAGTTGGGAATTGAGTAACCCTCGGAGTACAAGCATAGTTTAACCAATGAGAATGTCTTTTCATCATTCCCAATGAGTAGAATGTCATCGACATATAGAACTAGACAGTCCGCCTTTCCATCCTTAACACATTCATAATACAAAGTTCATCAACCTTTGATCGCTTGATTAAATCTTTGTTTCTATAATCAGCATGTTTGCTCAAGTCTATATATGGATCTAAGTAGTTTGCAAATTTTATACTCGTTTCCTTTAGCTATATATCCAATAAGCATCATAATGTTTATGATTTCTTCAAGATAGACGTTCAAGAACATTGTCTTGACTTCCATGTTAGATCTCATAATTGAGAGCCGCCATAATGGATAATAGTATATAGATCAACTTGAGCATGGCAATTGAAGAGAAGATTTCCTTGTAATCTGTAACACCCTTAACCCCTATCCGTTGCTGGAATAGGGTTACGATATATTACCTATCAATAACATTATAAAAGTACACATTCATACATTCATAATCAAAGTCCATACACATCAACCATATTGTCCCTTTTAAGATCCCACTAGAGCTTAAAATATACTTAGAAGATGTTCGAGACTAAACTAATAACATTTGTAAACTTTAAGGTACTTAGAAAATTTTCAAACTATAAAGGGCCACATGTCCGTGTGAACAGGCCGTGTGCCTCACACGGCTACCAGACACGCCATATCACAAGCTGTGTAAAAACAGGGCATACATACTAACTTGCAACACATGGCTGAGGACATGCCCGGATGCCAGGCCATGTAAAATCTAAGGGGTTACTGACTTGGGTCATACGGTTGACCACACGCCCGTGTGTTAAACCAGTGTGTGCCTTTCGAAATGGCCACACACGTCCATATGCCAAGGTTGTGTGACTCGCACGGCCAATAGACATGCCCGTGTGTCTAGGCCGTGTCAAAACTATAGGGTATACTGAACTTTAATTCGAAGGGTCCCCCAGGGGACACACGGCCGTGTAACATGACCGTGTGTCGCACACGGCTAAGAGACACACCTGTGCCTTTGCCCGTGTAGACAAAAATAGACCATTTGCAAAGCCAATTTGCCAACCTATATTCATGTACACAAAGCAACCAATTTGAAACCATTACAAAACAGAAATAGGCAGCCAAACATATCAATTCATACACATATCATGCCATCTATACACAACCATTTCAACTATCCAATTCCGCAACCAAAACCTACTAAATATTTATACCAAAATTATTAAACTTGCATAACATCTATATGTATTCTATCATCACATTTTCACCCATTTCATGTCACATAACTTACCATTTCAACATCACATAATTAAGCCACACACAAGGCATCATATACATTACATAATTAACTTATCCAACACATTATTTAGGCCAACTCAAAAGACCAATATATACAACATTTCCAACCCAAAAGTAAGCCAAATCTCATGGCTCAAATCTTAACACAAAACATATCATTAACTCTCTAGCCTATACATGCCATATACCATATTTACAAAGCTTCAAAAATACCAACAAGTAGTCGATAGCATAATGATAATTTTTGATGATCCTCGATATCCGAGCTAGCTTTAATGATCTATAAAACATGAAAAGAACACACAAAGTAAGTTTTATAAGCTTAGTAAGCCATATACAAATAAAGCTATCATATAAACATACTCATATCAATTCAAATATATTAAACATAGCTAACACATTCAATTACACAAACCTTTCCATTGTACACATATTCAATATCATATTTGAATCCATCAAATAAGTAATTCATGTATAAGCACATATAGATACACAAACCTTTCTCGATGCATAATTATTCACATTCACATGTAAGTTTATCAATTACTTCTCATCTTAATGTTTGTATGAATCTTATACGTACTTGAATCACTTAGCTCATTCACATAATCTTTTTCAACTTGACTTTGCCCGTTGAACCATTCGGAATCGTTAAGGATACTCAGAAATCACATAAGCTCGTACAATGCCATATCCCAGATATGGTCTTACATGTTGATACGTATCGATGCCACTATCATAGATAGGGTCTTACACGAAATCATAATATGATCCCAATGTCCCAGACATGGTCTTATATGCAATCTCAATACAATGCTAATGTCCCAAACATGATCTTACATGTAATCACATCTCGATAACCTAATGTCATGACATTCGTATCCTATGCTCTTCTTAAGGTTCGTACGGGACTTTCGGATATCGAAACTTAATCGTTCCTCGCTCAATATTCACAACAATTCAATAACAAGTAAACATATATAATTTAATTTAATTGCATTTATTTGCATATGAACTTACCTCGGAAATGAGAACGGCTAAACGAGTTGATTATTCTACAACCTTTGACTTTCCTCGATCTAATTCTAATTTTTTTTCGTTCTTGATCTATATAAATACAGATTGTACTAATTTAATCACATTTATTCATTTCAATCCAAAAACAAATAATTAGGGCATTTTACACTTTAGCCCCCGAAATTTCACATTTTGACATTTTAGTCCTTATTTCATTAAATCACGAAATATACATAATTTCACATTTCTCATGCTTAGCCGAATTTTCATCGAGTCTCTAGTAGCCCATAACTTTCACTTATTTCACATTTTAACCCTTCAATTTCTCATTTTCACAAATTAGCCCATAATAATCAAATTCATCAAAAATCCCAATACAAAACATATTAACCCAACACATATATTTCATTTTTCATCAATTAACAACATAAAACTCATGGATTTTTCCATGGCATATCTCAAAATCATCATCAAATTCAAAAAATCAAGCATGGGCTAGCTAAAGTACTAAGCAACAATCACAAAAACATAGAAATCATCAAAAGATTGATAAAAAATCACATACCAATTAGCCAAGATAAGTGCAAAATGTTTGAAGGATTAGAAACCCTATTTCTTTTGCTGATTTTTGGTTGAATATGGTGATAATGAAGCCAAATTTTGGTTTTCTTTTATTAATAATAACTTTAATAACTAAATTACTAATTTAACCTTAGTAAAAACCATTATAAAACACATAATATAAGGCCATTAATATCCATTAATCTTATCAATGGCATAATAACATCATAAGGACCTCTCAATTAATAAGCCATAACAATTTGACACTTTTAACTTATAGCATGCCACTTTTGTATTTTACGCGATTAAGTCATTTTATCAAATTAACCACTTAAACGATAAAATTAGCGCACAAAACTTTCACACATATATAATCATATGCTGTAAACACATAAATTAATATAAAAATTATTTTACAAATTTAGATTTGTGGTCTCGAAACCACTGTTCTGATTTAACTGAAATCGGGCTGTTACAACTCTCCCCCTTAGAGATTTTCGTCCCCGAAAATCTTACCAGCGAATATATTTGGATATTACTTTCTCATAACATCCTCGGGTTCCCACATAGCGTCTTCTACCCCGTATCGATGCCATAACACTTTTACTGATGTTATTCTTTTGTTTCTCAGCTCTTTGATCTCACGAGCTAGAATTTGGATCGATTCTACACTATACGATAAGTCTGACTGAATCTCAACTTCATTCAGGGAAATAACATTCGAAGGATCGAATCTGTACCTTCGAAGCATCGATACATGAAACACATTATGAATCTTTTCTAACTCAGGTGGCAACAACAATCTATAAGCAACCGGCCCAATACGCTCAATAATCTTATACGGCCCGATAAATCTCGGACTTAACTTGCCTTTTCTGCCAAATCAAAGTATTTTCTTCCACGGAGATACTTTCAAAAACACTCGATCCCTGATCTAAAAATCAATATATTTTTTTAAATCTGCATACGATTACTGACGATCTGGCGCTGCTTTCAGACTTTCACGAATCACTTTCACTTTCTGTTCAATCTCTTTAATCAAATCAACCCTGTGAATCTTATTCTCACTAAGCTCAGTCCAATACAAAGGTGTTCGACATTTGCGACCTTACAAAGTTTTGTAAGGTATCACTGGCAAGTATCACTCCCACATACCTTCAAACTCAAGAATGCAACATCTCAACATATCCTCGAGTATCTGAATAATTCGCTCGGATTGACCATCCGTTTGTGGGTGAAAAGTAGTACTAAAATATAGCTTCATACCTAATGTATCTTGTAGTTTCTTTCAAAACTGCGATGTAAATCTCAGATCACTATCTGAAATAATAGAAACAGGTACTATGTGTAATTTTACAATCTCAGAGATATACAACTCAGCGAGCGTGTCAAGCGAATAATCTGTACCCACAGAAATGAAATGAGCTGATTTTATCAACCGTCAACAACAACCCAAATTGCATCTTTCTTACTCGGAGATAGAGGTAAACCCAAAACAAAGTCTATAGTCACTCTATCCCTTTCCACTCGAAAATCATAATTGGCCGTAATAAACCAGAAGGTACCTGATGCTCAGCTTTGACTTGCTGATAAATTAAACATTTCGAAACAAATTCTGAGATATCATGTTTCATACGAGGCCACCAGTAAAGCTGTTTCAAATCATTATACATTTTAGTACTTCCCAAATGAACAGATAAACAGCTACTATGTACTTCTTTCAAAATCATCTGAATTAACTTTGAATTTCTCGAAACACATATTCGACCTCTGAATCTTAAATAGTCATCTGAATCAACTTGAAACTCTGAATCAAGGTTCGAATCACACTGAGCTCGTTTTGCTAACATTTTATTATCAACTTTTTGAGCTTCACAAATCTATTGTATAAACAATGGTTTCGCTTTCAACTTAGCATCAATTGAGCCATCATCAGACAAGGTCAATTGAGTATTCATTACACGCAAACCAAACAAAGATTTCTGACTTAATACATCAGTAACAACATTTGCTTTTCCCGAATGATAGTCAATCACTAGCTCGTAGTCTTTTAGCAATTCTAGCCATCTCCGCTGTCGTAAATTCAAATCTTTCTAAGTCATCAGATATTTCAAACTCTTCTGATCTGAATAAACATGACATTTCTCTCCGAACAGATAATAGCACCAAATCATCAATGCAAACACGATAGCTGCTAATTCCAAATCGTACGTCAGGTAATTCTTTTTATGCGACTTTAATTGTCTCGAGGCATAAGCTATAACTTTGTCTTCCTGCATCAAAACACAACCTAGGCCATTCAATGATGCATCACTATATATCACAAATTCTTTACCCGATTCTAGCCGTACTAACACTAGAGCTTCAATCAATAGGGCTTTCGATTGATCAAAACTTTTTTGGCACTTATCTGACCATTCAAACTAACTTAACATCTTTCTGAAGCAGTCTCGTCCATAGAGTCGCAATCATCAGAAAGCCTTTTACAAATCATCGGTAATAACCAGCCAGTCCTAGGAAACTACAGAATTCAGATACATTTCTTGGAGGCTTCTAATCCATTAATGTAGAAATCTCGTTCGGATCGACTCGCTAACACAATATGTCCTAGAAAACTAACTTCACGCAACCAGAATTCACATTTACTAAACTTTACATATAACTGCTTATCTCACAAAGTCTATAACACTACTCTCATATGTTCAGCATGCTCAGATTCATCATGGGAATAAATCAAGATGTCATCAATAAAACAACAACAAATTGATCCAAATACGGTCTGAAGATCCAATTTATTAGGTCCATAAAAGTAGCAGGTGCATTCGTTAATCCAAAAGGCATAACTAAAAACTCATAATGTCCATACCTCGTTTAGAAAGTTATTTTCGATACATCAGAGTCTTTAACTTGCAACTGATAGTAACCCGACCTCAAATCTATCTTTGAAAACATTGTAGCCCATTTTAATTGGTTAAACAAATCATCAATCCGTGGCAAAGGGTATTTGTTTTTTATCGTCACTTTGTTCAGTTTCCTATAGTCTATACAAATTCTCATCGTTCCATCTTTCATTTTCACAAATAATACGGGAGAACCCCAAGGTGAAAAACTCAGTCGTGCAAATCCTTTATTGGTTAATTCTTGCAACTGAGCTTTTAGTTCTTTTAATTCTGTCGAAGCCATTAACACGGAGCTATCGATATTGGAGTAGTTCTCGGAACTAACTCAATACCAAACTCAACCTCTCAAATTAGTGGTAAACTCGGTAACTCATCAAGAACCACATCCAGATATTCATACACAACTGGTACTGATTCAATCATCTTTTCTGTTATATTAAAATTGAGTACATAAGTAAAGTAAGCTTCATAACCCTTTTTTGTATATTTCTGAGCCAACATCGAAGATATTATTGCCGGTAAACCATTCAAATCATCTGATTCAATCCGAATTATTTCATTATTCTGACATCTCAGATCAATCGTGTTTCATTTGTAGTTTACAATAGCATCGTGCAATGTTAATCAATCCATACCCAGAATTATATCAAATTCATCGAATGGCAACAACATCAGATCGGCTAGAAAACAAAAACCTCGAATCATCAATGGGTAGTTCTTGCATAGTTTATCCACCAAGACACATCTGCCTAAGGGGTTCGATACTCTAATCACAATTCAGTAGACTCTATAAGCAAAGTCTTACTGGATACTAAAGTCTCACATACATAAGAATAAGTTGATCCTGGATCTATCAATGCAATTACAGTAGATAAAGAGTGAAAGTACTGGTAATAACATCTGGAGACGAAGCTTCTTCTCGAGTGCTAATAGCATAAGCTTTGGCAAGTGCTCGGGCTTCAGATCTCACAGTCATGTCTTTAGCCATTTTCTAGCTACTACTCACATTACCCGTGTTTCTGGGTGGTCTACTTCGAGCTGTCGTGTTACTCAGCCTCATATTTTACACTATCTCTTGCTCAACCAACTCAGGACATTCACGGATGAATGATCTAATGAACCACATTTGAAACAAGATTGGCCATTCAATCTACAATTGTCCGGATGTCATTTACTGTAATGCTTGTACTCAAGTTGATTCGGCCTGATGTTACCAATTCTAGCTACTGAGGTAGCTTTCGAACTCACAGGTAGTCTGTCTCGATCATATTTAGAATAACCTGCAGTAGTCTTTGAACGGTTAAAATCATCTCAAAATTTCTTTGATGTCGACTGAAATGACTACTCGATAATCTTTTTCGTAAATCTCTAGCTTCAAAGTCAGCTTTTCTTTTCTCTTTCCCGAGTTCCTCAGCTTTACATGCTCGTTCAACAAGCACAAAAAACTCTTTTATTTCAAGAATCCCAACTAACAAGCGGATATCTTTATTCAAACCATCTTCAAATCTCTTACACATAATTGCTGTAGTTGATGATGGTCGTAAACCTAACTAAAAATTTGACTAAGGCAAGCGCACCTATCGAACAGTAGTATAGTTGTGGTGAGACCGGAAATATCGTATCCACGAGGACTAAAAGTACTAGTAATTACTATATCTTTATTATCTAGCCTAAGAATGGAAGGGATGTTTTAAAACTAAAATTAACTATCTAACTAACTAAGGTTACAATAGAGATTAAAATTGGAAATACTTTTTAGAAAATCGATGGAGAAGACAATACCCAAGGAAGAATCCACCTAGACTTCACTTATTACCTTTGAGTTAGACGATTTATTCACTTGACTTAAACCATAGAAATCCCTGATTTATGTTAATATCTCTCTCGAGACTAAAAACAACTGACTCTAGGTTGATTAATTGAAATCTCTTTCTAATTAAAACCCCTATTGTTACATTAACTCAATCTATGGATTTCCTTATTAGATTTGACTCTAATCCAGTAGATTTATGTCGTCCTATCTCTTGGATTGCATGCAACTCCGCTTAATTATGAATGATATACTCTTAAACAGGGACTTTTGCTCCACTGAATAAGCACATCAAAAATCTGAATTAATATCTTGGAATATTGAAGAAAGGGTTAAATTCACAATTAAAAATAAGAACAAGTATTTATCATATAACTCAAATAATAATAAGATCCATCTTAGGTTTTATCCCCCTTAGGTATTTATGGAGTTTAGTTCATAATAATAATGGAAAAAATCTCAAAATTAGGAAAAACAACAAAGCATAAAGAAACCCAAAGAACTTCTAAGAAATTGGATGGAAATCTTCAGTCTTGATGTAGATCCTGCCTTTGAGGTGATTCTGATGGCTGTCCTTGAGTATTTTCTACCTTCAACTCTGCGTGTCCCTTTAATCCTCTTCTAGGGTGTTTTATATAGACTTTGGAATACCCAAAATAGCCCAGAATTAGCCTTTTCCAAGTAGAATTAAACTTGGGCTCGATAGGGACACGGCCATGTGCCACGCCCGTGTGCAATTCTGACTTGGATTAATGTCGACACGAGCACGACACAAGGGCGGTAGTCTACCCGTGTGTCACACACGGGCATGTGGACCACCCGTGTGGAAGTGCTTAGGTCGTGTTAAACACTGATTTAGGCCTAATTTGTCTTTTTTTTGGCCCGTTTCTTTCTCTTTTCGCCATCCTAAGCTCTCCTGAGTATAAAACATGAAATTAAAGGATTAAGAGCATCAAATTCAATGAAACCAAGGAAAAATCATCCATAAATATGCCAAGCATGGGGTAAAATATGTATATATTATAGTTTATCAAATATCCCCACACTTAAGCATTTGCTTGTCCTTAAGCAAAATCCTCAACTCAGAATTAAAATAAATTCTTCTCAACTTATAATTCTCATCAATAATGTTTGAAATAATCCATAAGTAATCATACGTTAAGAGCTTAACTATAAGAACATTAAAGTTTCAAACTATCCAAATTGAGCATTTCAATCATAAAATCATAGGTATTCCCATTTATCTAAGTAATCACCTTTAATTCCAAATTGACAAGGTTGACATCCTCATTAATGATTCACTCAAATCACTCAAAGTGTTTAAGGTTCAATAATTAAGCACTCAATAGTCAAACATGAAAAGTTATTACCATAGGATTGCATGAAAATCAAATCCCCACCACTATAAATGAGATGATACACAAATCAAAAGGTCTTTAACAGGGTTGTAATGGGGCTTAGGTTAAAGGTGTTGATAAAGGCTAAAAAAAAGGGTTAGAATCGAGATTAATTTAATAAATTACCAAACTTAGAAAAAATAAAGCTAATTACTAAATTACAAAAAGTGCCAGAATTAACACTATTCGAAACTAATGACGCGAGCTTTTTCTCAATATAATAACTTTAACTTATCCAAGCTCTCTAGCACAATATGTAACTGAATGAATGTACGATTTTTTTAAAAATAAGAACAAGTACAATAATAGAAAGCACATAAGAAATAATTCTGCAAATGGAATGAACGAACATATTTCGGTAACTAATCAAATCAAATCTTGATAAAAAGGAGTTAATAAAAAAAGAAGAAATTCTTAATGAATCAAAAAGGGTTAAGTTGTGGGTTAATATTAAGGACAAAATCAAGAAATGATAGTTAAGGCCCTAAGGGGGTTCACTAGGGGTTAATTATGTGGGTTTTTATGGGGTAAATGGGTTAAAACCTAAGTGCCTTTATCATTGTCGTATATCAAATCAAAGGTGTGGTCTTGACATGCATAATCAAAGCAAGTTCTAGAATAACAAATCAATGTTGACACACTCATAACTAATAAAATCAGTGAGCAAGAAAGATATATGCTCTAAAAGGCTCAAAATCTCACGAAAATTATGGGTATTTGATGTCAATCCTGTAAATTCAAAACTTCAAGATAATACCTTAATTCAGGGAAACAACCTAGCAAGTTTAATTCTCAAAATTCAACTTATCATGCTTGATCCTCTAATGTCTTAAAGTTTAAACAATCAATGCACGGTTACCTATGATTTAATTCAAAACATACCAATCAAAATCATAAATCAATCCAAATTCACTCTAATAATGATAAGAGAAAATTATTTGAGAATGAGATAAAAATTCAGGGATTTTCTAATAATCACATAAATAACCTCTCCAAACTTAAGATGTACATTGTCCTAAATGTACAAAGATAGATAATAGTAATATAATCATAATATCAGAAGAGAGAGACAAGCGAAACTGCCCTGAATTTTTAGATATAATCCTTGAAAGAGCGGAAATGGGTTTAGAGACCTTACAAGTGATGTTTATGTGACATGTAGATAGAGGTGAAGGTGGTGGCAGAGGTAGGGTTCCACAATCACAGTGCCCAGCGAAGAGGTTATCATGGTGGTCGGTGTTGTGGTGGCTATGGTCGTGGTTAAGCAGGACATGACAGTCGTGAAAGATTGTTTGTTTATTCCTGAATAGCACCCATCGACTGAACCTTGTAAAATGCGATGCCATTAGTAATGTTTAGGGGATTTAAATCGATAGGGATATTATGGTTAGTAATAATGAAATAACTAGATAAAAGGAAATTCAAATTATACTAATAAAGGTCTTTTAAGAAAATGATAAATAAAGACAAAAAAATGCAAAAATAAAAATAAAATAAAAAGAAAAACAAATCAAAATATAAATGGACTCAAAAGTCCTCATCGGCAGCTGGATCCTGAGGTGGTGGTGCTGGAGGCGATATGTGAAAATGTTGACAATTTTTTTGTAGAGTCGCCTCGATGCTGTCGAACCACTGAGTTCAATATTGCTCAAAGCGATGAAGGTGGTCAGAGATGTCAGACAGTAAAGCTACCGCATGAACTAGTCGGTGAGTCGGTGGTGGCTAATAAGGTAGGTCCTCCTGAAATGTAGGGATATCATCGGGAATATCCTCGGCGTCATCCTCATCAATAGCTCGTGCAAGTAGGTACTAAGGAGGGTCAAACCAACGATGACACTCAATCATTCGCATAGGCAGCATACTTTAGATGCCCTGTGGGGACATTTGGCTAATGAGAGTGAGCGATGAAGACTGTACCACTGTATTCAGGAGCGCAAAATATCGCGTTAGACGGGTCACATATGGGCCCATGCTGATGACTCCCTTTCAGTTTCATTTTGTCTGATGGCGAAAGGCAAGGGCGACGAAGTATACGAGATAAAAAATGTACCCCTGCCTCATGCTCCACAGGAAGTATGTGTCGTGAGTGTTGACGATGCTAGTGCTCTCTCGCCTCTCCATTAATGTGTGTGCCAAAAGGGCGTGGAGATAGCGTAGAGTTAGAGCTAAAGCTGATGCTTTTGAACTGCTAGGATCATAAATGCCTGTAGCAGGCATGAGGTCTATCCAACATGATGAAGGTGAATGATGGATGTGGCGGTGGAGTGGGGAAAATTGTCGGCCTCCATGGATTCATCTGTATTGAGTCCCAAGGCAGCTCCAAATTTAGGAACACTCAGATGCCGTACTAGACCGCCAAGGCAGAATTAGACTGGTCCTGGGTCGTCATGCTCCGTAATTACTGTCTGTAACTGGAAGGTCGAGCCAAGATCCAAGGTGAACTCAAAAAATGTTGGCTTGATGATATCAAAGAAGCGGTCCCACGGAGCGATGGTAAGGAGGGCCTGAACCGAATCAGCTAGGTGGACCTACTCTAGTGTGGCCCAATTGATGCAATGCCCCACACTAAGGGGTCCGGCACGTAGGATCTAAAATAATTCCTCCTAGGGCCCTGGTGGAAATTGGAGGAATAAATGTCATATCTCAGTGGTGGGCCCGAGGAAGATGTCGCTCCTTTTCACTTTTTCGAGGCAGGAACTGCAACTTTCTTGCCTTTTGGGTTTATCATGATGTCTACAAACAAAAACACAAGACTCGAGTCAACATAAAAACAAAGCGAGTAAGAACAATCTAAATGCAACATAATCAGGCAAACAAGAGAAGTAGAATCGTAATGACTAGTGGAGAACTAACTAATGGAGTCCTAAATATGTATAAGCATGATACAAATTAACTCAATCAAAGCAAATGACCCAAAAAAGAAAAAAAACTATGCAGCATATAAACGTTCAAAACATTCTTAAGTAGCAAATCAATAAAAATTGAAACTAAGCAAGAATCACAAATGTCAGTAAAGTATTAGTACATGAAAATGATATAGAATAGTGATAAGGAAATATAGGTAATAATAGTAAACAAATTAAATAAAATAAATGAGTAAAATAGTATAAAAATGTTAGAAGTGCAAGGGAGGAAATCGAGAGTGGTGGGGTTGGCGGAGTCATACGGCGGTGCGTGGTGGTCGGAGGAGGAGGGGAAAAAGAAGGGAGAAAGGAGAGAAGGGAGAAAGAAAAATGGAGAAAGAGGATGGGGGTAAAGAAAATAAGGAAGCAGTGGGAAGAAGAAGGGAAAAGAGAAAAAGGAAATAAAAGTGAAGAAAAGGAAGGAGAAAGAGGGTGGCTGGTTGGAGAAGATGATGAATAGTGAAGGGAAATGAGAAGAAATTAAGGTTAGGGGGGATAAAAAGGGGACATGGTCGTGTAGGCCTCGTTTTTATCCACACGGCCGTGAGCCTATCAGCCCTTGTTTTTCGTGAACTCGCAGTTAGTGTCGCACACGGTCCTTTAGATATGCCCGTGTCCTCAGGCCGTGTGGTACGTACGGTCGCGTCGCACGGCCATATGCACATTCGTTCACTTCTCCCACGCCCATGTTTGGTATACCACGCCTGTGTTCATGAGTTATGCTTTTCAACTGATGATTTAAGTCAGTGTTGCACACGACCCATGGATACGCTCGTATGTCTAGGCCGTGTGGCCCATACAGCAGCATCGCACGGCCATGTGGTACTCCCTTCGTTTTGTCCACGCCCGTGGTAAGTCTAACACACCTTGCCAATTAATCAGGACTGTGCACGGCCTTCAAGCACGGCCATGGCATCAGCCTATGTTCTGTTCTGACTTTATTGAATAGTTCGATCTTTGGGGAAGTTCTCACATGGCCTCGTGCACGCTGTGTTAAAGGCGGTGTGGCTCATTGGCATTTTATCGCAGCCTGTGTCTCTGCTGATTTATTTGGAAAATTAAAGTGCAGTTTCAACACGGCTAAGGGATATGCCCGTGTCCCTTAGCCGTGTGGCGCACACGGCCATGTCGCACAGTCGTGGCTATTTATCACAGCCCGTGTGTCATCCTGTTTTGGGAAAAATATTTGTCCTGTTTTAGCACAGCCATGGCCACGTCTGTGTTTCCTACCTGTAGGGATCCCACAGCCTAAAGCACGCCTATGTGCTAGGCCGTGTGTGCCAAGAATACTTGCAGTTAGATTGTAAAACAAAAGGAAAAATAAACGAAGTTATTTAGTAGGGTTAGTGCTCGGGTTACCTCTCGAGACGCGCTTATTTAAAGTCTAAGCTCGACTTTACCTTGTGGGAATGTTAGGTGAGTTTGCGGAGCCGTAGCTCCTCTCTATTGTCTTTAAAATCCTCACCGTTATAAAGTTTAAGACGATGTCTATTTACCTTAAAAGTGCCTTGGGTTGGGTGACTTACCTCTACCGTGCCATATGGAAAGACATTTTGGACTAGGAAAGGACCTGACTATCGTGATTTAAGCTTTCTAGGGAACAATTTGAGCCTTGAGTTGTATAATAGGACAAGATCTCCAACTTCAAATTACTTGTGCTGCTTTAGACGAGTATCATGGTGGCGCTTTGTTGCTTCCTTGTATAATCGTGAGTTCTCATAGGCGTTAGCTCGCCATTCCTCTAATTCGTTCAGCTGCATCAATCTCTTTTCACCTGTGAGTTTGAGATCAAAGTTCAGAAATTTTATAGCCCAGAATGCTTTGTGTTCTAGTCAAACGGTAAATTACAACTCTTCCCATAAACAAGTCTATAAAGAGATGTTCCTATGGGGTTTTAAAAGCAGTTTTATAGGCCCATAAGGCATCATCTAGTTTCTTTTCCCAATCATTCCTATTTGACTCCACAGTCTTTTCTAAAATGCATTTAAGTTCTTAGTTGGCGACTTCGACTTGTCCACTAGTTTGAGGATGGTAAGGGGTAGCTGTTCTGTGGTAAACTCCATATTTCTTAAAGGTTTTATCGAATTAAGCATTACAGAAATGAGTGCCCGTATCACTAATAATTGCTCTAGGTGCTCCAAATCAAGAGAAAAGTTTTTTAAGGAACTTTACCACTACTCTAGCATCATTAGTAGGTAAGGCTTGGGCTTCTACCCATTTAGACATATAATCAATGACTATTAATATGTATTTATGTAACACCCCTAACTCGTGACCGACGCCGGTGTCGGACACGAGGGGTTAACGGCCAAATCCTCTCAAGATACCAACCAATTTGACATTACCAGTCAGGCTGGAAAACTGCGTCACCGTCGTCTTAAAAATCATATCTCGAGTTTCAAAACTCGGAAACTGGTTTCGTAAATTTTCCCTGAATTTAGACTCATATACCCATCCATGGATTTATTTTTAGAATTTTTGGTTGGGCCAATTGGTACAGTTTATTAGTTAAAGTCACCCATATTACAGGGATCGACTGCTCTGACCTTCGTGCGTTACAACTTGGATATCTCTCTGTACAGGGCTTTAATACTGGTTTCGTTTGTTTCTAATGAAACTAGACTCAAAATTGAATCTGTACATATAAGGCATGACTCCTAATTCTTTCTGGATAATTTATGGAAAATTTTCAAAGTCGCGACAGGGGCCCCAGAAACCGTTCTGGCCCTGTCTCACGAGAACTTTAATATTTCTCAGTATACTGCTCATATGGTCGTTTCGTTTCGTCCATATAAA
Source organism: Gossypium arboreum (assembly GCF_025698485.1). Taxonomy (NCBI): domain Eukaryota; kingdom Viridiplantae; phylum Streptophyta; class Magnoliopsida; order Malvales; family Malvaceae; genus Gossypium; species Gossypium arboreum. The sequence goes on along the minus strand of NC_069079.1, from coordinate 64,389,254 downwards.
AATAGATTCATCAAGGTTCAATTTCATAATTTACTCACTATTTAATTCTACTTCTACTATTTTTAGTGATTTTTCAATCTCATCTCACTGCTGCTGTCTGCAACAGTTACTGCAGTAGACTATGCCAATTTCATGAATCTTCCCTTGGCCTTAATCATCCATCATACATGACACAAATTATGGCCACCTTATCAAAATTAGAGTTTCTAAGACTCGTGGCTATAGGTTCTAGCATCCCACTCGACGACCACATAGGCCATTTTCACATGGCTTAAAGTTTACAACCCACAAATTCGACAAAATATAATAGCCTATACATGCCAAATGTTCTTCAACAACAAAAACAATACCACAAGATTTCAGCCGTTGTGATGACTTCAGCGACGGTCCCGATCACGCAAACAATACGAGTCCGAGAGACCTAAAATGGGTGACAAGAAAACACCGAGTGAGTTTACAACTCAGTAAGTCATAAGCATTCATCAATCCACTGATAAAGTTACTACAACATGTACAACAAACGAGGCTAGGTACTCATCCATATCGAATCTATACCTTAATACCTCGGACCTTTCGGTCCAATCTCGTACCAAATCATACATCCACATTTCATATTTTACACAACAAGATAATCAAAGCATTTTTACACATTAACTCATTTTCCAGCACAACCATACAATTTCAATCATCACATAGATTTAAGGCTTATCAAATTCAACCCCAAGCATGAACGTATTCTCTATTCGTCATGAGCTCGAGGTACTTACCCTATCCACTGTCCATACTCAATTCAATGGAGACACACCCTCCATATATATAGAGTACGCACACACAGTGCTTACTACTCGATTTCGCACACTTAGTGCCACGTAATTTAAGCCCGCACACACAAATGCCATACCCTCCGAGCTCGCACACCCAAAGGTCAGTATTTTTCCAGCTTGCACACATAGTGTCATATTTTTCCAGCATGCACACTTAGTGCCTTATATTTCCAGCACGCACACTTAGTGCCATATATTTCCAGCACGCACACTTAGTGCCGATCTCAATCACCGTACACACGTATTGCCCGCAGACACTTAGTGCCGAAAGCAAACTTTCTACACATTTCACTATTTCTTTTACATTCAACAAATGTCATCACTCCATACACATACATTTTCATTTATATATATATATATATCATCCCATTAAACACAATTGCATAAATTTTACAATCATTTAAGCAATATCAAATACGTGTTAATGACTTACCTTGTTTGGGGTAGAACGGTTCCAAATCGGCTACTCGTTTGCTTTCTCCTTTCCTTTATCCAATCTAGTTCCCTTTGCTCTTGAGCTAAATCAAACAAATTTACTTCTCAATCTAACACATACATACGGCAGCCATACACATTTCAAATCAATTCATTCGTATCATTTGTCCATACATTAGTTTTAACACATTCGCCACTAGGGCAACCTATTTAACTTTTAAGATTCATTTCTAATTTTAGTTAAACAATGCGAATGCCATTAACTACTAATGCCACACACACATATGCATAAATTAACCCATACATGACCTATAGCTCATTCGGTCATTCATCTTTCAAGCCTATCAAAGCTTCATATCACACTTCCTTGGCCGAACACACATACAAACACAATTTAGCATTTTTTTATTTATTTCATGATACATTCGGCCTTGGCATAATTTCATTAAAAGTCCCTATTAGCCACTTCACCCTTCAATTATATCATCTACTTAACATTTCTTAATATTACCATCTTAATGCCCATTATAACCACTCTCATAATCTAAATCTAAAAATCGGCAACACCCACCTTTTAGCTATCTTAGCCGAATACTTCTCAACACTTGGATTAAAGTATGCACCTTAACTTAATACAACTTTCATTATCCCATGTAGCCGAATGTACCAAGCATTTATCATTTGCACATAGATTCTATAGCATGGCGAATACTCATGCACATACACATAACAACAAGAACTCAAGGATCTAAAATCTCCTTTTATTAAACATTCATCTCACTTCTCTTCATGCTTCATCACAACAACATTTAAACAACCAACCAAAAAAAGACAACCTCCATGGCGAACTTCATCTCCATCAAATAGCAAAGAAATCTAAGCCATGGGCTAGGTAGGTTTCAAACTAACAACTAAAACATGCATGAATCTTAAGGAATGACATCAAACATACCTCACTCTAGTTGCAATTATGGCCAAGCTTCTCCAAACCCCCTCTCTCTCACTCACGGCAATTGAAAGAAATTTGAGGAAGGATGAGCACTTTTTTTTTTGTTTTTCTTGTTCAATTCACGGCAAATGGGGGGGGGGGAAAGGCATCCACACACACTTTTTTTTTCTTTTCTATTTCTTTTATTATTTCCTTTCTTTTACATAAAATAATGACCACTTCATGGAAATTTACCACATATTGTAATATATGCTCCATCATGGCCGGCCACTATGCATAAGAAAAGGAGTATTTGACATGCAAAACCACTATTTTCACTACATGCTTTAATAGGTCCTCATAGATTAACCTATCACATTTCTACAATGTTTCATATAAGTCCATTTTTAATAAATTCACATAGAAATGATCAAATTAATGCATGAAACTTTCATACATGCATTTATTAACATCATAAACATAGAATATAACAATTAATTATTTATAAGACTCGGTTTCGTGGTCCCGAAACCACTTTCCGACTAGGGTCAATTTTGGGCTGTCACAATTTATTCCCAAATGAGCTAGGGAATGGACCCATGAAATCAATACCCCATATATCAAATATTTTACATGAAAGCATGTACGTTTGAGGCATTTCGTCATGTTTAGAGATATTACCTGTTCGTTGGCATTTATCACAAGAAGTAACATACCAGTTGGTGTCTTTGAATAGTGTGGGCTAATAAAAACTTGATTCGAGTGTTTTATGTGCGGTCTTAGTCCCATTATAATGTCCTCCAGTCGATCCTAAGTGGCAATGTTCCAATATCTTCCTTGCTTCTGACTTCGTGACGCATCTTCTAATAACTTAATCTGCACATATACGAAACAAAAAAGGATCTTCCCAAAAATAGTTTTTCACATCAGTAAAGAATCGTTTCTTTTGCTGATGTGTCAACCCTTTTGTTGTAACGTTAACAGCTAAATAATTTACGATGTTTGCAAACCAAGGTACCTCCGAATCAGATATGGCAAAGAGTTGTTCTTTAGGGAATGTGTCATTTATCTCGTGGTCATCAAATCCCTTGAGATGTGGGTTTTCTAATCTGGATAGATGATCTGTTGTAAAATTTTCTGCTCCCTTCTTATCTTGAATTTCTAGATCAAATTCCTGCAACAACAAAATCCATCTTATTAGTTGTGGTTTTGCATCTGTTTTAGTAAGCAGGTATCGAAGTGCTAAATGGTTAGTGTAAACGACAACTTTAGATAATATTAAATATGGGCTAAATTTTTCGAGTGCAAAAACCACAGCCAACAATTCTTTTTCAGTCATCGTGTAATATTCTTGCGCGGCTGTCAAAGTTTTGCTAGCATAATAGATTGATTGAAAGTGCTTGTCTTTTCGCTGTCCAAGAGCCGCACCTACTGCAAAATCATTCGCATCACACATTAGTTCAAAGGGTAAATTCCAATCAGGTGCAATTACAATCGAGGCATTAATTAATTTATCCTTAAGAGTGTTAAATGCTTCTAAGCATTCCTGACTGAAATCGAAAGGTACATCTTTTCCTAGTAAATTCATTAAAGGCTTAGCTATTTTAGAAAAATCTTTAATGAATCTTTTATAAAATCCTGCATGTCCTAAAAAGCTTCTAATAGCCTTAACTGAACTAGAGGGAGGTAGTTTCTCAATAGTTTCGATTTTCGCTTTATCAACATCGATCCCTTTACTAGAAATTTTGTGTCCTAATACAACCCTTTCATGAACCATGAAATGACATTTTTCCCAATTTAGCACAAGATTCGTTTCCTCACATCTCATTAGAAATCATTTTGAATTTTTAAGGCAAAGATGGAAAGAGTTATCGAATATCGAAAAGTTGTCCATAAATACCTCCATAATGTCTTCCACGAATTCATCAAAAATTGCCAACATGCATCGCTGAAAAGTAGCAGGAGCATTACATAAACCAAAAGCCATTCATCGATAAGCAAATGTACCTATGAACATGTAAATGTCATTTTCTGTTGGTCCTTAAGAGCTATTGGGATTTGGAAGTAACCAGAGAGTCCATTTAGGCAATAATACATATGCCCAGATAATCTTCCAACATCTGATCAATGAATGGTAGGGGAAAGTGATCTTTTCTTGTGGCATCATTCAACTTCCTACAGTCAATGCAAACTCTCCATCCCGTGACTATTCGCATTGGAATTAATTTATTCTTCTCATTGGCTATAACAGCTATGCCTCCTTTCTTAGGAACAACCTACACAGGACTTACCTAAGAGCTGTCAGAAATAGGATAAATAATTCCAGCATCTAGGAGTACCTCTGCTTTCACAACTTATTTCATATTAGGATTCATTGTCTTTGAGCTTGCATATAAGGTTTATATTCATCTTCCATTAAAATTTTATGTGTGCAAAAAGAAGGACCGATCCCTCTTATGTTAGAAATTTTCCAAGCTATGGCTCTTTTGTGCTCCTTCAACACTTAGAGCAACTGGTCCTTTTCAGTTGGCTGTAAATTTGAAGAAATAATCACTGGTAATGTGGAATTATTTCCAAGAAACACATATTCTAAGTGATTTGGTAGTTGCTTTAATTCTAATTTAGGAGGTTCTTCAACAGAAGGTTTTAACTTTAATTCATTGTTTACCTCAATATCTTCATAGATCTTATGTCTCAATGAGGGCTCATTGGCATTTAGTTCAGCTTTTATCTTACTTATGGTAGAATCATCGTCATTTACCTCTTTTCCTTAGGCAAGACATAGTTCCAACGTGTCCTTATGTATGATTTCCTATAAAGAATCTTGAGTAGCATGATCAATAGGGTCAATAAAATAACATGAATCATATTGTTCCCTAGAAAATCTTATGGCATCATATATTTAAAAAATAATCTCTTCGTTACCTACCCTAAGCACAAGTTTACCATCACCCACATCAATAACAGCTCGAGCAGTGGCTAAAAATAGACGACCTAAAATTAAAGGCAGCTCAACATCCTCATCCATGTCAAGCACAACAAAATCAATAGGGAATATAAATTTATCTACTTTTACAAACACATCCTTTATAATACCCCTAGGATATTTAACAGATCTATCAGCTAGTTGAATACTCATCCTAGTGGGTTTCGGTTCCCCAAGACCAAGTTGCTTGAACAATTTGTATGGCATCAGATTAATACTGGCCCCTAGATCAGCCAATGCCTTTTCAAAATTTAAATTACCAATTAAGCAGGGAATAGTAAAACTTCCTGGATCCTTCAGTTTGGTTGGCAGTTTATTCTGAAGTATGGCCGAGCATTCTCGTTTAGTTCTACTGTGGACAATTATTCAAACTTCCTTTTGTTTGTCAAAAGTTCCTTAAAAAATTTTGCATATGTAGGCATCTGCGAGATAGCTTCAACAAAGGGTAAGTTAATATGCAACTGTTTAAAGAGTTCAAAAAAATTACCGAATTATGCATCCACGCAGTCTTTCTTCAACTTTGCTGGATATGAGATTGGTGGTCTATACTCCTTCGGTACTAAATTTTCATTACTGTCAGGTTTTACCTCCTCTCTTTCGTTTCTGTCAGCTTCTTATGGTGGCTTCTTTTCAGATTCAGCTAACACTTTCCCACTCCTTAGTGTAACTGCTTTCACATGCTCTTTTGGATTGGGTTCGGTGTTACTAGGTAGAATCTCTGGTGGTCTTTCTGAAATCATCTTAGCCAGTTGCCCAATTTGATTCTCGAGTCCTTGAATTGATGCTTGCTAATTTTTAAATGCAATTTCAGTGTTCTGAAAATGGGTTTCCGCTACTGAAATAAAATTTGTCATCATCTCCTCAAGGTTCAACTTTTTCTCTTGCTGGTAAGGTTGTTGTTGGAAGCCTGGAGGGGGTGGTGGTCGTTGATTTCCTTGGCCTCCCCATGAAAAATTTGGGTGGTTCCTCCAACCTGCATTGTAAGTGTTACTATAAGGACTATTTTGAGGTTGAAGATTATTACCCATATAGTTCAATTGCTCGTTCTCTATGTTGGGGCCATAGGGTGGATATTCTGAATTGTTTAATCTCTCTCCACTTGCATCGCACTACATTACTGGATTTACCTGCGTAGAACCAATTAAACCATCAATTTTTCTATTCAAAAGTTCTACCTGATTGGAAAGCACAACAATCTAATCGACGTTAAAAATGTCGGCTACTTTTGTCGGCTTTGTCCTCATGACTTGCCACTGATAATTATTCAGTGACATCTCATCTATGAACTCATAAGCCTCTTCAGGTGTTTTGTTATTGATAGTTCCACCAGCAGCTGCGTCGATCATTTGCCTAGTTGAGGGATTTAACCCATAGTGGAAAGTTTAAACTTGTAGCCAAAAGGGTAATCCATGGTGAGGGCACCTTCTCAATAGATCTTTGTATCTCTCCCATGCATCATAAAGTGTTTTTAAATCCATCCACACAAAAGAAGAGATATCATTCCGTAATTTAGCCGTTTTAGCCAGCAGAAAATATTTAAGAAAAAAAATTTCGGTCATTTGTTCCCAAGTGGTGATTGACCTCGAGGTAACAAGTTCAACCACTGTTTAGCTTTATTCCTTAATGAGAAGGGAAATAGTCGAAGGTGAATGGAATCTTCAGAAACGCCATTGATTTTAAAGGTGTCGCAGGATTCCAGAAAATTTGCTAAATGAGTGTTTGGATCCTTGTTGTAACGCCCCAATTTTCGGGCTTTCTGTGTTTCTGTGATTTTTAAAATTTGTGTATGTTTTGGTTGGTTAATATATATATTTTAGTAGGTTAGTGGGCCTTTGGAAGGCCCAAACTTAAGTTAAATCCGTGGTAGTCTTCAGAAATTTAATTTTATGAACAAGTGATGCAATTGGCATTTGGGCTTTTAAGAGTAAAGGGGTAAAAGATGACATAAAAAGGAGTGTGGTGTAGTGGCAAGGTGGCGCCACTTAGGGGACAAGGAAGTGATGCCATAGAGGAAGCAAGGGGTCCAAGGTTCAAGTCTTGGCTCTTGCAATATATTTTGGTTTTTCTTTCCAATAAATCTGGAGGCAAGTAGGTGGGCTTTAAAGTTTAATGTGTTGGATTTGTGACACAAATGAGTTGATGGCCTAGTGGTGGTGGCGTGAGTTGGTATGTAAGAGGAGTTTGGCTCGAATCCTATGGCACGCAGAGGTTGATTATTTTGGTATATTGGGACGACAAGAGTTGGTGTTGGTTTTAAACTCTGGTGATGGAGGGATCCCACATCGGGAAGCTAACATAAGAGTAGATGGAGAGTTGGCTTTAAATAGAGCAAACCATGAGGAGAGTAGGCATACTCTTCTTGGCTGATCCCTTTCGCTTTGTGACGTGTTCGTTTGTGTTGGGCGTCAGCTAAGAGTGTTTGGAGCGTGGATTAACTGTAGTCTCCTAACAGGATTATCGCGTGGGAGCTATCATCATTAATCATCGTCAACCTGGTGTGTAAACGACACCCTCCCTTAGACTGAATCTGTAAAAGCCAAAATATCGAAACATTGGTATTTTGTGAACTCGTGAGCGTGCGAGCGCTCGTGAGACAGTTGTTAATGAATATGGTGCATTTGGATGATTAGAGTGCAGAGTGTGCATTTTAGGTACTGCGGTATTTTTGGGCTTAATGGGCGAAAATGGGCCAATGGGCCAATGGGCCCACTTTGGTAAAATGACGAGGTAAGTACTTCTGATTACTTGGTAAACGTTAGAATGAGCATGAAACCTTAGCAATAGGTAATAATTACTAAAATACCCTTATGCATGCAAAATTATAATTTTACCGCTAGGGTTATATTTTTTTCTGAAATGCATGATGTTCTGTTTCTATATACGTATGCCATGACATATTATTTCTGTTGCATGGGACATGAGTTTATACTGATGGAGGAAGCATTCTGGCAACATCGCTGCAATTTGGTGGCCTCGCCACATATATCTGTTCTGGTGACTTCGTCACAATATCATGACCTCATTTGCAATTAACCGCAATCTGTGGCTTCACGACATATATATATATATATATATCGTTCTAGTGGCCTAGCCACAATATCATATCTGTGACTTCGTCACAATATCATGCGACTTTTTTGCAATTTTTGTAGTGTGTAGCGGTTGGGTGGGTCGAGTAGTCTCCCACATGGTGTAAGGCTGATGCGGGGTGTTATAGATGGCTCGGGTTGGGATTTACGTATTCATGATATATTTGTTACAGTATCTGCTATGGGCCTATGGGTTTCATTACATTATCAGTCTTGGGCCAAGGCCCGAGATAAGTTTGACTCTGAGGTTTGATTCGTTTTGGGCTATGGTTGGGTTATGTTACACACTGAGTTTACCGAACTCACCCTTTATTTTCATCTCTGCGGGAAATCCCCAACCATAGTGGGCTTGGAGCTGTGAGGGATTCAGAATGGCCACATCATCTGCAAAGTTGGTTTTTCTAAGTTAGTTTATTTTTATTATTTTATATTCTGATTTAATTTTGGGTTTTAAGTTGTAATAAGGCCGCTATTTAAATTTCTTTTTCCGCTATGGTTTTATTTTCTTATTATATTTATACTATGTCGAAACTGCTTGTGTTAGGCTGCGGGGGTTTTCAAAATTAATGAACGTTTTCCAAGACTCAACAAGCACAACAAATGGATAGCCTAAAGATTGATAAACCGGCTTTTCATTCAACCGCTGTTTTTACAAAGACCACCCCAATCACTTAAACCAACAAATGCATACTAAGTCGTAAGTCCATGTGACACATTAGATCTGGCCATAATGTCTGGGCCGAGTTTGGGGTGTTACATTTAGTGGTATTAGAGCCAAGTTACAACAACTCGGCTGTGGAACGGGTCTAAAAACAGGAGTTTGTAAAGAAACACTGAATAAAGGTTTTCGAAAATCATTTTTTTTGGAACTTGATTATAATTTGTTTTCAAGAATGTTTCCAATATTTTCTCTTTACAAATGATGATTTTAAAGATTAAAATCAGTTTTCTAAAATTAGGTTTCTTTTAGAAGGTGGCACACTGAATCTCCGGCCCAAGTCTATAAGTTTTTTGAGCCTTTCTGATTGTTTCTGAAATATCTATTATATGCTTGTACAAAACTTTATCATGGTACTTTAGTTAGGGTAACACTGGAACTATAGAAATTCTGATAAGTAGGTGAGGCGTAGCTAGGTCAGCCGCAAAAGGAAACAAACTCAAACTCGAATTATTGTTATTTATAAGACATCGTAATAAACACTTTGAAATATTAAAGCGATTCATAAAATTCTTAACGGATAATCTGAAATGAGTACACGAGCAACTCATGGAAGAGGCCGTGGACATGGCCGAGGTAATGCTCAGGATGAATCTTCATCTTCAGGACATGTACCGGTAACAGATCACCAGTACCACCGGCAACGGAGGTAGAGTCTCATGATCGAGGTGTCGGGGACGATGCTCTATCCCAGGCAATGCTCCGAGTTTTGGAAAGGGTTACTGGGGCAAGTACGGGAAACAGAATTCGATGGTCTATTTCTGAACGACTCCGGGCCAATGGAGCAGAGATATTTAGGGGTGTATTTGGTGTAGGTTCGAATGTGGTTGAGTATTGGTTAGAAGCCACAGAGCGGATTATGGATGATCTAGACTGCTTTGTGGAGCAGAAGCTGAAGGGAGCCATATCGTTACTCAGGGATGAGGCTTATTAGTGGTGGCTCACGGTGAGAGATGGAACTCCTGCTGACAGTGTGACTTGGGAGCTGTTTAAGATAGCCTTCAAAGGAAAGTATGTTGGGGCTAGTATATGGACGCTCGCCGGAAAGAATTTCTGAACCTAGTCCAAGGGAGTAAGTCAGTGGCTGAGTATGAGCCTGAGTTTCTGAGACTGAGCCGGTATGCTTTTAGGATTGTCGCTACAGTGTATGAGCGTAGCATACGCTTTGAGGATGGTCTGAAAGATGAACTTAGGGTGCTGATTGCTCTGTAGAGGGAGCGTAACTTCACTGCTTTAGTGGAGAAAGCTAAGATAGCTGAGGAAGTGAAGCATACAGAAAGACAGAACCGTGAGAAAGATCGGAACTGTTTTAGGAGAGATTCAGGACTTTCAGGTGGTATGAACAGGAATATTAAGAGAGTAAGGGTAATAGAGCTAGTTCGAAAGCGATCTGGAGATGAATCTTTGTTAGACCGCAGGGTTGTAGGAATTCTGGGAAGATGCATATGGGCGAGGGTCAGAAACGTTCTGGTGCTTGTTTTCGATGCGGATCTATGGAGCATAGGGTTAAGGATTGTCCCCAGGAACCAGATCAGGTTTAAGTTTTAGAGTAGAGGGTCGCTCCACCAGTGAGGGGTGGACCACAGTTTCCAAGAGGATGTGGGCAAGGCAGTGGTGGTAATGGAAACGGTCGAGGAAGAGGAGCGTCTGGCAGGGGTGCTGGATTTGCTGAGGCTCGTCAGCCGGCGTTGGTGTATGTAGCTCGTCGCCGAGAGGAGGGTGATGCACCTGACGTCATAACTGGTACGTTTTTGACTTCTAGTATGCCATACACTGCGTTGATAGATGTTGGATCTACCCATTCATATGTTGCATGTGCTATATCTGGGTCACTAGGTGTGTGCTTTGAGGAGACCGTGAGTGGGGTATCTGTACTAAGTCCTTTAGGTCACTCGGTTAGGGTAGATAAACTATATAGAGATGTGCCTATAGAAACTCAAGGAAAAGTTTTCTCTAGAGATCTGATGGAGCTACCTTTCGGAGAATTCGATCTTATTTTGAGAATGGATTGGCTTGTTAAGCATAGGGCTACTCTGGATTGTACTGCTAAGTGAATAATGTTAAAGTCCATAAAGGATGAGGAGGTTTTGGTGATAGGCGAGCGTAAGGATTATCTGTCTAATATGGTGTCGGCATTGAGAGCCGAGAAGTGGATTCGAAAGGGATGTGAGGCTTGTTTGGCATTTGTAAGCCAATCAGAAACTGAGGATCTGATAGTGGATAAAATTAGAATCTTCAACGATTTTCAAGATGTTTTTCCAGAGGAGCTTCCGGGTTGACACCTGAACTGAGAGGTTGAGTTTGGAATCGACTTGTTACCTGAAACAGTACCGGTGTCCATTGCACCTTATAAGATGGCACCGAAGGAGTTGGTGGAGCTGAAAGCCCAAATTCAAGAGTTATTGGATAGAGGCTTCGTTAGACCAAGTGTGTCTCTGTAGGGAGCACTAGTGTTGTACATAAAGAAGAAAGATAGGTCAATGCGGATATGCATCGATTATTGGTAGTTGAACAAACTGACGATTAAGAACAAGTACCCACTGCCGAGAATCGATGATTTATTTGACCAACTTAGAGGAGCTTCAGTATTTTCCAAGATTGACTTTGATCTGGGTATCATCAGTTGAGGGTTAATGAGGTGGATATTCACAAGATGGCATTTAGAACTGGGTATGGTCACTATGAATTCTTGGTTATGCCATTTGGATTGACGAACGCACCTGCGGCATTTATGGATCTGATGAATCGAGTGTTCTAGCCATACTTAAATTGATTCATGGTCGTTTTTATCGATGATATTCTGGTTTATTCTGAAACTGAGAAGAAGCATGATGAGCACCTTCGTATTGTGCTGCAAGTGCTGAGGGAGAATGAGCTTTATGCGAAATTCAGTAAGTGTGAGTTCTGGTTGAGAGAGGTAACTTTCTTGGGGCATGTTGTCTCTGCTGAAGGGATCAAGGTGGACCCTCAAAAGATTGAAGCGATTCCGGAATGGAAGCCACTGAGGTCAGTGTTAGAAATTCAAAGTTTTCTGGGTTTAGCTGGGTACTATAGAAGGTTTGTGGAAGGATTTTCTATGATGGCGCGCTTTGACAAAGCTTATAAGGAAGGAAGTATTGTTTGTTTGGTGAGAAACAACAGAATCTTTTGAGAAGTGAAGAAAGTTCGGCCGAGGCACTGTCTTGATTCAGTAGAGTCTGGAAAAGATTTTACTGTATGCAGTGATGCATCACATGTAGGGTTGGGCTGTGTGCTAATGCAAGAGGGTAAAGTGGTTGCTTATGCATCGCGATAGCTTAAACCACATGAAGTTAACTATCCTACTCATGATCTGGAGTTGGCAACGGTAATATTTGCGCTTAAGAATTGGAGACATTACCTGTACAGAGAAAGGTGTATTATATACACAGATCATAAGAGTCTTAAGTACTTGCTGACTCATTATGAGCTGAACCTTAGGCAGTGGAGATGAATAGAGTTGCTTAAGGATTATGACTGCACGATTGAGTATCACCTAGGCAAAGCTAATGTGGTGGCTGATGCCCTAAGTCGTAGAACTGTATCTGATTTGAGAGCCATGTTTGCTCGTTTGAGTCTGTATGACGTCGGTAGTCTGTTAGTAGAATTGCAAGTTAGGCCGACCTTGATGGATGAGATTAAGGAAAAACAGTTGAGGGATGAGTCCCTAGTTTCTCGATTCTGGCAGGCTAAGAATGGGGATACTTTTGAGTTCGGACTGAACAGTGAGGGAGTTCTGTGTTACCAAGGTAGAGTTTGTATTCCGAAGGACTCTGACTTGAGGCAAGCAATTCTGAAAGAAGCTCATGGAGGTCTGTGTGCTATGCATCCTGAAGGGAGTAAAATGTATCACGACTTAAAGGAGTTGTATTGGTGGTCTGGATTGAAGCGAGAGGTAACGAAAGTTGTGGGAAAATGTCTGACTTGTCAGCAAGTGAAAGCTGAACATCAATTACCTTCTAGACTTTTGCAGCTAGTGAAAGTACCACTTTGGAAGTGGGAGAGGGTAACCATGGATTTTGTGAGTGGGTTACCCTTGACACCGTCGAAGAAGGACTCGATTTGGGTAATTGTGAATAGGTTGCCCAAATCTGCTCATTTCATACCTGTCCGAACTGATTATTCACTTCAGAAGTTAGCCAAATTGTATGTAGCAGAAATAGTGCGACTTTATGGAGTACCAGTGTCGATTATTTCTGATCGAGATCCTAGATTCACATCTCGGTTTTGGCAAAAGTTGCATGAGGCGTTGGATGCGCGATTGAACTTTAATCTGACCTTTCATCCTTAGGCGATGGTCGATCGGAAAGGGTTATTCAGATTCTGGAAGACATGTTGAGGGGATGCGTTATCGACTTTTGAGGCAGTTGGGAGGATTACTTACCGTTGGCAGAGTTTACATACAACAACAGTTATCAGGCAAGTATTTGAATGGCTCCTTATGAGGCACTGTGTGGGCGAAGATGTCGTACACCTAGTTGTTGGACCGAGTTGGGTGAACGACAGGTTCTTGGGCCTGAGTTAGTGGCAGATACTAAGGATAGGGTCAAGTTGATTAGAGACCGGTTGAAGAAAGCATCTGATAGACAGAAGTCATATGCAGATTTGAAGCGCAAGGAAATTGAGTACTATGTGGGTGATATGGTCTTCTTGAATGTTTCACCTTGGAAGAAAATATTAAGGTTTAGGAGGAAAGGAAAGTTAAGTCCGCGATTCATTGGGCCTTATCGGATTCTTAAGCGAGTGGGTCCAGTGGTTATCAGTTGGAGCTACCTCCAGAGTTCGATAGGATTCATGATGTCTTTCACGTCTCCATGTTAAGGCAGTATCGTTTTGACCCTACTCATGTTGTGCCGGTTGCAGAGATCGAGATCCAAATAGACTTGACTTTTGAGGAAGAGCCTGTTTAGATTTTGGATCTAGATGTTAAGATTTTGAGGAGGAAATCAGTTCCGCTAGTAAAGGTACTGTGGCGTAATCATGGCAGAGAGGAAGCTACTTGGGAGCCAGAAGTGGGATGTATCAACAATATCCTCATCTGTTTGATTAAGGTAAAATTTTGGGATGAAATTTCTTTAAGGAGGGTAGAGTTGTAACGCCCCAATTTTTGGGTTTTCTATGTTTCTGTGATTTTTAAAATTTGTGTGTGTTTTGGTTGGTTAATATATATTTTAGTAGGTTAGTGGGCCTTTGGAATGCCCAAACTTAAGTTAAATCCATGGTAGTCTTTGGAATTTTAATTTTATGAGCAGGTGATGCAATTGGCATTTGGGCTTTTAAGAGTAAAGAGGTAAAAGATGACACAAAAAGGAGTGTAGTGTAGTGGCAAGGTGGCGCCACTTAGGGGAGAAGGAAGTGACGCCATAGAGGAAGCAAGAGGTCCAAAGTTCAAGTCTTGGCTCTTGCAATATATTTTGGTTTTTCTTTCCAATAAATCTGGAGGCAAGTAGGTGCGCTTTAAAGTTTAATGTGTTGGATTTATGACACAAATGAGTTGATGGCCTAGTGGTGGTGGCGTGAGTTGGCATGTGAGAGGACTTTGGTTCGAATCCCTTGCCACGCAGAGGTTGATTATTTTGCTATGTTGGGACGGCAAGAGTTGGTGTTGGTTTTAAACTCTGGTGATGGAGGGATCCCACATCGGGAAGCTAACATAAGAGTAGATGGAGAGCTAGCTTTAAATAGAGCAAACCATGAGGAGAGTAGGCATACCTTTCTTGGCTGATCCCTTTCGCTTTGTGACGTGTTTGTTTGGGTTGGGCATCAGCTAAGAGTGTTTGGAGTGCGGATTAACTGCAATCTCCTAACAGGATTATCGCGTGGGAGATATCGTCATCAATTGTCATCAACCAGGTGTGTAAACGACACCCTCTCTTAGACTGAATCAGTAAAAGCCGAAATATCGAAACGTTGGTATTTTGTGAACTCGCGAGCGTGCGAGTGCTCGAGAGACAGTTGTTAATGAAATGGTGCATTTGGATGATTAGAGTGCAGAGTGTGCATTTTCGTGGAAAACGGTATTTTTGGGCTTAATGGGCCAAAAACGGGCCAGTGGGCCAACGGGCTCACTTTGATAAAAAGACGAGGTAACTACTTCTGATTACTGGGTAAACGTTAGAATGAGCATGAAACCTTAGCAATAGCTAATAATTACTAAAATACCCTTATGCATGCAAAATAACGATTTTACCCCTAGGGTTATATTTTTTTTTGAAAAGCATGATGTTCTATTTCTGTATACGTATGCCATGACATATTATTTCTGTTGCATGGGACATGGGTTTATATTGATGGAGGAAGCGTTACAGCGACCTCATTTGCAATCTGGTGGCTTCGCACACATATATATATCTGATACGGTGGCCTAGCCACAATATCATATCTGGTGACTTCGTCATAATATCTGGCGACTTATGCAATTTTTGTGGTGTGTAGCGGTTGGGTGGGTCGAGTAGTCTCCCACATGGTGTAAAGGCTGATGCAGGGGTGTTATGGATGGCTCGGGTTGGGATTTACGCATTCATGATATATTTGTTACGTATACGCTATGGGCCTATGGGTTTCATTCGATATCTATCTTGGGCCAAGGCCGAGATAAGTCGACTACGAGGTTTGATCCGTTTTGGGCTATGGTTGGGTTATGTTACACATCGAGTTCTTGAACTCACCCTTTATTTTCATCTGTGCAGGAAATCCCCAACCATAGTGGGCTTGGAGCTATGAATCATCTGCAAAGTTGGTTTTTCTAAGTTAGTTTATTTTTATTATTTTATTTTCTGATTTAATTTTGGGTTTCAAGTTGTAATAAGTCCGCTATTTAAATTTCTTTTTTCCGCTGTGGTTTTATTTTTTGATTATATTTATACTATGTCGAAACTGCTAGTGTTAGGCTACGCGGGTTTTCAAAATTAATGAATGTTTTCCAAGACTCAACAAGCACAACAAATGGATAGCCTAAAGATTGATAAACCGGCTTTTCATTCAACCGCTGTTTTTACAAAGACTACCCCAATCACTTAAACCAACAAATGCATACTAAGTCGTAAGTCCATGTTACACGCCAGACTGGCCATAACGTCTGGGCCGGGTTTGGGGTGTTACACTTGTCCTACAAACAATCAAACTTGTGACAGCCCAAAATTGACCCTAGTCGGAAGGTGGTCTCGGGACCACAAAACCGAGGCATAAAAATAATTAAAAATTTATTTTGATGCCTATAATATGTGTGTGCTCATGTATGACATTTTATGATGATTGATTTAGTGTTATAAGGGTGAATTCCACAAGAAAGGACTTAGTAATGAACTTTGAAAGTATGATAGGAAATGTGTGATGACTAATTAAAGCATGCATGCAAAATAATGGACTTGCATGTCAAATTCCCCTTTATAGGTGGTGGCGGCCATGACAAGGGAGGATGGGCTAAACATGTCATGAAACATGTTTTGTTGGTGCATTAGGGTGAAATAATAAACAAAGGTGTATGGGTGATAAAAAATGAAAAAAAATGTGTGTGAGTGTGGTAATCCCCCATTGCCGTGAGTTGTAGAGAAGGAAAGAAAAAATTTTGTTCATCCTTTCTTTGAGCCAAAACTAAGGAAGAAGGAGGATTTTTGCTTCATGCTTGGTTTGGAAGAGATCTAGAAGGAGATTTGGCCAAGTTTGCATCAAGATTAAGGTATGTATGAGGTTGTGTTAGGAGTTTCATGCATGTTTTGGTTGCTAACTTGATGTGCATGTTAGCCATGGCTCAAATCTTTGTTAAGCCATGGAAATGGTATTTGGCCAAAGTTGTTATGGTGATAAAGCCATTGCATGCTAAGTGTGAAGCTTGATGATGATGCATGCAATGATGGATTGTCTACTCTTGAGCAAGATTTTGAGCCTTCTTTTGATTTATCATGATTGAAGTTGAAAAGGAGCATGATTGTCATATTCGGCCATTCATGAGCATGGTTCATGCTTCTTGCATGTTAGTTAAAATTTGTATTTTGGATGGCTATGGACACCTTGAAAATTCGGCCATGCTCATATTGTATATATATGTTTGCACATGATGTTTTGGCTATGAAGTAAGTGATGAATAAGTTGGTTTAAAGAAGAAGATGTTGAAGAATAATTGTGAAATTTCAAGCACAATTGACCTAGCACACATATAAGTGCTTGATGCTATATTATAAGTTTTGAGCCACAATATGCAAAGCATTAACTAGTAAAATGCATGCTGTTTTGTGAGGTATTAAGTGCATAATTGGCCTCAACATGTACATGAATATTCGGCCTTGGGTAGCCTATTGAAGGCCTTAGCATTTCCTTGATGCTCAAATAAATTGTATTGAATTGCTTGATGTAGTATAAAATGTGCATGACCATTGTGTATTCAAGCTAAAGAGTGGCCATATGACCATTTAAAATCCTTGTCATATTCGCCATAAGCAAGCACAATGAGGTTTTAATAAATTGAATTTGTTTGAATTAGCTCAAGAGCTAAGAGGGCCACAATTGGACAAGGGAAGGAAAAGGTGATCGAATAGCCAAAAAAGCCGTTCGACAACATCCGAGGTAAGTCCTCAAGAAGTGATCTTACTTGAATTATGTAAGATGAAACATGGATGTGTATGATTATTGATCATGTGTGTATGAGTATTTGAATTCCACCGGGCTAAGTCCCAAGGCGAATATGCTAATGATTATAATTGTGTTTGAGCCTTAATAACGAAAATGAAATATGTATGTCCAATGATTATTGATGTATGTGTGCATGAGAAATTGAATGATATCCGGGCTAAGCCCAAGACAATTATGCTGAAATTTATATCCGGTTAAGACCAAGGCAATTGTGCTAGTAGCTATATCCGGGCTAAGACCGAAGGCATTCGTGCAAGTTGTTAAATCCGGGCTAAGACCAAGGCATTTGTGCAAATCGTGATATCCGGGTAAAGTCCGTTGGCCTTGGTGCGGGTTACCATAACCGGGCTATGTCCCGAAGGCGATTGAGCGAGTACCGACATCCGGATAAACTCGAAGGTATGTGATTTGAAAATTATGAGCTTGCTGGAAAATTTCAGCTAATGCACTTGTGAAATTTCCCAATGATAAGGTAAGTGCGGTGTGTGCTTTGCTGCGCTAGGAGTAAGAGCGTATGAATATCCGCTCCTATGATGGAAGCGAGTTATCGGCCTTAATGAAGCCGTTATTTGTGTATGAACATAAGAGTTGGGATGGTAAAGTAAGTATGATTATGTGAATGCGCATTAATGAAATGATGCATTTAACTATGTGAATGTATTGCTGTAATTAGAGTTGATTATATTCCTTGAGACTTACTAAGCATAAAATGCTTACTCATTGCTTTGGCTCTCGGTTTTCTAGATTTACGCTCGATAGCAATCGGATTCGGGATCGTTGAAGTCGAAGTCATCCACACTATCAAGCCCCATTTTGGTATAAATTCTTGGTTGAACTTGAAATGGCATGTATAGGACTACCCTTGTTTGTTAAATATGTGGTGATGTAAGTATGTACGGCCATGCGAAAATGGCTCGAAAAGGAACATGAACTTAGAATAATTGTGGTTTGTATGTATATATTTGGTGTCATGATGTGGCTATGGCTTGGAAATGGGAATGTTGGTCATATGATCAGCCATTGGCATGGTTAAAATGATCATATATGAACCTATGTATGGCAAAGACTAGTTGGTTCATGGAGACTACCAAATAGGTAAGACCTACCTTAAAACAGATGCTGCCAGCTGCAGTGACGTGAATGTGAAAAATCACCAAAATTCGTAGAAATGGAATTAAATAGTGAATAAGCTATGTAAATGAACCTTGATGAGTCTATTTTCATATGGAAGAAACGAAATGGTCATAGGAGTTACATGTTAAGAGATATTAATGCTATTGTGAGACAGGGCCAGAACGGTTTCTGGGTTCCCTGTCGCAACTTTAAAAATTTACTATAAATTATACAGAAAGAATTAGGCGACATACCTTATATGTACAGATTCCATTTTGAGTCTAGTTTCATTAGAAACAAACTACACCAGCATTAAAGCCCTGTACAGAGAGATATTCAAGTTATACCGCGCGAAGGTCAGAGCAGTCGATCCCTGTAACATGGGTGACTTTAACTAATAAACTGTACCAATTGGCCCATCCAAAATTCTAGAAATAAATCCATGGATGGATATATGAGTCAAAATTCAGGAAAATTTACGAAACCAGTTTTCGAGTTTTGAAACTCGAGATATGATTTTAAGGCGACGGTGATGCAGTCTTCCAGCCTGACTGGAAATGTCAAATTGGTGGGCAAACCATGTGAACTTGGCTTGTTAACCCTCGTGTCCGACACCAAGCAATGGTCTCAGGTTCGGGGTGTTACAATTTTATGGTATCGAGCCACGGTTTAGTCGATTCTAGGACTACCGTGAGGTGTTTGGGGTCTAGCTATACATGCCATTAAATGATGAATCGATAGTGTGGTGATTTCGACAATTTGACTTTGAGTTTGTTTATAGCAATGGGTCCGATCCCAACCGAGCAATAGCTGATGATGTGGAGAGTGTGGCGCTGCTCCCTTTACAAGGGACAGCGCCATGACTCTCAACCTATGGCCAGCAATCCGAATGATGAGGCTAGGCAAGCCTTTTATAGTGTGATGAGCGAATGGTTTAATCAATACATTCGAACTAACACGGCTGTCCCACGACCTCCATTCCCGACAAATGCAACCCCGCACCTACAATACCTCCGTG
Source organism: Gossypium arboreum (assembly GCF_025698485.1). Taxonomy (NCBI): domain Eukaryota; kingdom Viridiplantae; phylum Streptophyta; class Magnoliopsida; order Malvales; family Malvaceae; genus Gossypium; species Gossypium arboreum. The sequence continues at coordinate 64,369,497 of NC_069079.1, read as the reverse complement.
AATCGACCAAATAAGGTCAAGTAAGCCCCGGTCGATAGGATTGAAAACAGGGGCCACTGAATTTAAAGCTACGGATGATGATGATGCGAACGAGCTGAATTTCGGTTGGACAACACTATCCGGTGCTCGATGAGCTATCTTGTACACCGATGAATGCTTAAAGTGTACCATCTCCTTGCTACGTGATTCCACCTACTATTGGTGGAGTACTCGACTTCGTGGTACCTAGAGAGCAAGTGACTTGGGAATTTCTTGATCTTAAGCAAGGTTCTATGTCGGTTACCGACTATGAACGAAAATTTGTGAGGCTTAGCCGATACACGCGAGAATGCATTTCGTCCAAGCTATTATGTGTAAATGCTTCGAGGATGGGCTGAATGATGATATAAGGATGTTCGTTGGCATTCTCGAAATACGAGAGATCGTAGTACTTGTTGAGCGAGCTTGTAAAGTCGAAGAGCTTAGAAAGGAGAAACAAAAAGTCGATGTGGGAACCGGAGAATTCGAAAGAGGTCCTCGGAAAGTCTCTTCAACAGCAATCAAGAGATTTCGAGATGATGTGATCCGGTCTAGAGGCGCTTTGGGCTTTTTAGACGAGGACGCGATCGACCCCTGTGACCACACGAGTCACTTGATCGCCAATGGTGGAAATGATCGCCGAGAGAGGCGGAGTGTCAACATTGTGGCAAATGGCATTCGGGGAGCTGTTGGTTTCGTGATCACTCCTGCTATAAGTGTGGATCGGCCGACCACTTTAGGAAGGATTGCAGGAAGCTTGAGCAGAATGTGAGTCGAGTGGAAACTCGGGTGCTACCATTGCTCGAGGTAGGCCACCTAGAAATATGGGCAATGTCGATGGCGGTCGAGAGGATCTAGAGATGCTACCATCGGATCGAGGCTCGTGCTCTGCGAGGACTTATGCCATCTGCGCCGCGAGGATCTTGCCTCTCCGGATGTCATTACGGTGCTTTCACCCTTTTCAATACTAAAGTGATTGCATTGATTGACCTGGTTCTACTCAATCTTATATATGTGAAACCTTAGCATCCAAAGAAGACTTTGCCTATTGAGTCTCTTGAGTTTGTAATCCGGTGTCAAACCCTTGGGTCATTACGTGCTTGTCAACAAAGTGTGCAAGAAAAGTCTCCTAGTGTTAGAGGTTCTTGTTTCCGGCGGACTTGATGCTTTTGCCGTTCGATGAATTCAATGTTATTCTTGGTTTGGATGGGTTGACCATGCACGATGCGGTCGTAAATTGCAAAAGCAAGACTATCGATTTGAGGTCTTGCGAATAACGAGATAATTCGGGTTAAGTCTACGGACTTAAAGGGGTTGCCACCGTAATATCGCAATGTTGGCCCGAAAGTATGTAAGAAAAGAGTCTGAAGCGTACACAGCGTCGTGCTCGATGACAAGGAATCGAAAAAGAAACCGAATCTGTGCGTGGTTTGTGAATACCGGATGTTTTCCTGAAGAATTGCGGGTTTACCACTGTTCGGAAATAGAATTTGGCATCGAATTGGTACCGGTACCACTCCAATTCGATAGCTCCGTATCGTATGGCACCAACGGAATTAAAGGAGTTGGAAGCTCGATTGCAAGAATTGGTGGATAGAGGTTTTGCTCGCTTGAGTTTTTCGCCTTAGGGTGCTTGCGGTGTTGTTCGTGAAAAGAAGGATGGAACCATGCGGTTGTGCATCGACTATCGTCGACTTAATAAAGCGACGATAAAGAACAAATATCCGTTGCCACGTATTGACGACTTGTTCGACCAACCAAGGGAGCCTCGGTGTTCTCGAAAATAGATTTGAGATCGGGCTACTATCAATTGCGAATCCGAGATTCGGACGTGCCCAAGACCGCCTTTAGAGCGAGATATGGTCACTATGAGTTCCTAGTGATGCCGTTTGGGCTCACTAATGCCCTACGGTATTTATGGATTTAATGAATCGGATCTTTAGACCATATTTGGATCGATTCGTAGTCGTGTTCATTGATGACATCTTGGTCTATTCAAGAAATGAGACCGAACATCTTTGAACACCGCGGTTAGTCTTTGCAAATTTTACGGGACAAGCAATTATATGCTAAGTTCACAAGTGTGAGTTACGGTTAAGAGAGGTTAGCTTATTGGGTCATGTGGTATCTGCATCGGTATTCGAGTCGACCGAATAAAATTTCAGCCATACTTAATTGGAAGCCTCAGAAATATTCTTGAGGTTCGAGCTTTTGGGGCTTGCTTGTTATTACCGACGATTTGTAAAAGGCTTCTCAACGATAGCCACGCCGATGACGGCTTACCCAAAAGGACGTTAAGTTCGAATGGACGGAGAAATGCCAAAAAGTTTCGATCAATGAAAACTTATTTGACCGAAGCCCCAATTCTAGTGCAACCCGAGTCCGGCAAGGAGTTTGTCATCTATAGCGACGCCTCTCTACTTGGGTTAGGTTGCGTATTAATGCAAGAAGGTCGAGTTGTGGCCTGCGCGTCGAGGCAATTAAAGCCACATGAGAAAAATTATCCGACTCATGATCTCGAAGTGGCCGCCATCGTATTCGCCTTAAAGATTTGGCGACATTACTTATTTGGTGAAAGGTGCCATGTATACTCGGATCACAAAAGTCTCAAATATTTGATGACCCAAAGAGACTTAAATCTGCGACAAAGACGTTGGCTCGAGTATTAAAGGATTATGAGTGATCATTGACTATCACCCGGAAAGGCGAATATGGTTGCGGATGCCTTGAGTCGTAAATCGTTATTCACTTTACGAGCGATGAATGTGCACTTGTCCGTCCGATCCGACAAAGTGTTAGTGGCTGAATTGAAAGCCAAACCATTATTGACACACCAAATTCGAGAAGCTCGAAAAGTCGACGACGAGTTGGTTGCAAAATGGGCTGCGTGTGTTCGAACAAGGACTCGGAGTTTCAAATCGACGATGACGATTGTTTGAGGTTCAAAAGTCGTCGGTGTGTCCCAAAGAATTGAACTCATTTCGATAATTCGAATGAAGCCCATTGTAGCGAATGGCAATCCACCCGAGAGTAATGCGAAGATGTACAACGATTTGAAACATCGGTTTTGGTGGCATGGTATGAAGCGAGACATCTCGATTTTGTTTGAGATGTTTAATATGTCAACAAGTGAAAGCGGAACATCAAGTGCCTTGAGGATTACTTCACCGATCACGATACCCGAGTGGAAATGGGATTGAGTCACAATGGACTTTGTGTCCGGACCGCCATTGTCGACAAGTAAGAAGGATGCGATTTGGGTTGTTGTTGATAGATTGACTAAGTCGGCTCACTTTATCCCCATGCGTCACGGATTTTCATTAGATAAACTAGCTGAATTGTACGTTTCTCAGTTGTGAGATTACACGGTATCGATTTACATTGTGTCGGATAGAGATCCGAGGTTCACCTCGCGATTTTGGAAGAAATTGCAAGAAGCTTTGGGTACCAAGTTGCATTTCAGCACCGCCTTTCACCCCCAAACCGATGGTCAATCCGGCGGATAATTCGGATACTTGAGGATATGTTGAGATGTTGCATCCTCGAGTTCGATGGTTCATGGAATGGTACCTACCTTTGATTGAATTAAGCACAACAATAGTTTTCAATCAAGTATTAAGATGGCACCTTACGAGGCTTTATACGGGCGTAAATGCCGTACACCATTGTTTTGGACCGAGCTCGGTGAAAACAAAATTTTGGAGTGGATTTGATTAAAGATCTTTGAGCAGAAAGTAAAAGTAATCCGTGAAAGTCTGAAAATAGCCTCCGATCGTCGAAGTCGTCTGCGGATTTGAAACGAAAGGACATTGAGTATCGGTGGGAGATAAATTGTTTCTTAAGGTTTCGCCTTGGAAAAGATACTCGATTCGGTAGTAAGGGCAAGTTGAGCCGAGGTTCATTGGACCATATGAGATATCCGGCGAGTCGGTCCAGTGGCATATCGTCTAATTTTGCCCCCGAACTCAAAAGGTTCACGATGTCTTTCACGTTTCGATGCTTGACGCTATAGATCCGATCCATCGCACGTGATTAGTCCATCGAAATTGAAATTCAAGCTAATATGAGTTATGAGGAAGAACCGATTCGTATCCTATCACGAGTGAAAGAGTTGTGAAACAAGCGGGTTCCGCTAGTAAAAGTGTTATGGCTCAAGCACGGGATAGAAGAAGCTACTTGGGAGACCGAGAACTCTATGAAAGAGCGATATCCAAACCTATTTACGGTAAGATTTTCGGGACGAAAATTTCTTAAGTGGGGAGAGTTGTGACAGCCCAAAATTGACCCTAGTCGGAAGGTGGTCTCGGGACCACAAAACCGAGGCATAAAAATAATTAAAATTTATTTTGATGCCTATAATATGTGTGTGCTCATGTATGACATTTTATGATGATTGATTTAGTGTTATAAGGGTGAATTCCACAAGAAAGGACTTAGTAATGAACTTTGAAAGTATGATAGGAAATGTGTGATGACTAATTAAAGCATGCATGCAAAATAATGGACTTGCATGTCAAATTCCCCCTTTATAGGTGGTGGCCGGCCATGACAAGGGAGGATGGGCTAAACATGTCATGAAACATGTTTTGTTGGTGCATTAGGGTGAAATAATAAACAAAGGTGTATGGGTGATAAAAAATGAAAAAAAAATGTGTGTGAGTGTGGTAATCCCCCATTGCCGTGAGTTGTAGAGAAGGAAAGAAAAAATTTTGTTCATCCTTTCTTTGAGCCAAAACTAAGGAAGAAGGAGGATTTTTGCTTCATGCTTGGTTTGGAAGAGATCTAGAAGGAGATTTGGCCAAGTTTGCATCAAGATTAAGGTATGTATGAGGTTGTGTTAGGAGTTTCATGCATGTTTTGGTTGCTAACTTGATGTGCATGTTAGCCATGGCTCAAATCTTTGTTAAGCCATGGAAATGGTATTTGGCCAAAGTTGTTATGGTGATAAAGCCATTGCATGCTAAGTGTGAAGCTTGATGATGATGCATGCAATGATGGATTGTCTACTCTTGAGCAAGATTTTGAGCCTTCTTTTTGATTTATCATGATTGAAGTTGAAAAGGAGCATGATTGTCATATTCGGCCATTCATGAGCATGGTTCATGCTTCTTGCATGTTAGTTAAAATTTGTATTTTGGATGGCTATGGACACCTTGAAAATTCGGCCATGCTCATATTGTATATATATGTTTGCACATGATGTTTTGGCTATGAAGTAAGTGATGAATAAGTTGGTTTAAAGAAGAAGATGTTGAAGAATAATTGTGAAATTTCAAGCACAATTCGCCTAGCACACATATAAGTGCTTGATGCTATATTATAAGTTTTGAGCCACAATATGCAAAGCATTAACTAGTAAAATGCATGCTGTTTTTGTGAGGTATTAAGTGCATAATTGGCCTCAACATGTACATGAATATTCGACCTTGGGTAGCCTATTGAAGGCCTTAGCATTTCCTTGATGCTCAAATAAATTGTATTGAATTGCTTGATGTAGTATAAAATGTGCATGACCATTGTGTATTCAAGCTAAAGAGTGGCCATATGACCATTTAAAATCCTTGTCATATTCGCCATAAGCAAGCACAATGAGGTTTTAATAAATTGAATTTGTTTGAATTAGCTCAAGAGCTAAGAGGGCCACAATTGGACAAGGGAAGGAAAAGGTGATCGAATAGCAAAAAAGCCGTTCGACAACATCCGAGGTAAGTCCTCAAGAAGTGATCTTACTTGAATTATGTAAGATGAAACATGGATGTGTATGATTATTGATCATGTGTGTATGAGTATTTGAATTCCACCCGGGCTAAGTCCCAAGGCGAATATGCTAATGATTATAATTGTGTTTGAGCCTTAATAACGAAAATGAAATATGTATGTCCAATGATTATTGATGTATGTGTGCATGAGAAATTGAATGATATCCGGGCTAAGCCCGAAGACAATTATGCTGAAATTTATATCCGGGTTAAGACCGAAGGCAATTGTGCTAGTAGCTATATCCGGCTAAGACCGAAGGCATTCGTGCAAGTTGTTAAATCCGGGCTAAGACCAAGGCATTTGTGCAAATCGTGATATCCGGGTAAAGTCCGTTGGCCTTGGTGCGGGTTACCATAACCGGGCTATGTCCCAAGGCGATTGAGCGAGTACCGACATCCGGATAAACTCGAAGGTATGTGATTTGAAAATTATGAGCTTGCTGGAAAATTTCAGCTAATGCACTTGTGAAATTTCCCAATGATAAGGTAAGTGCGGTGTGTGCTTTATGCGCTAGGAGTAGGCGTATGAATATCCGCTCCTATGATGGAGCGAGTTATCGGCCTTAATGAAGCCGTTATTTGTGTATGAACATAAGAGTTGGGATGGTAAAGTAAGTATGATTATGTGAATGCGCATTAATGAAATGATGCATTTAACTATGTGAATGTATTGCTGTAATTAGAGTTGATTATATTCCTTGAGACTTACTAAGCATAAAATGCTTACTCATTGCTTTGGCTCTCGGTTTTCTAGATTTCGCCGATAGCAATCGGATTCGGGATCGTTGAAGTCGAAGTCATCCACACTATCAAGCCCCCATTTTGGTATAAATTCTTGGTTGAACTTGAAATGGCATGTATAGGACTACCCTTGTTTGTTAAATATGTGGTGATGTAAGTATGTACGGCCATGCGAAAATGGCTCGAAAAGGAACATGAACTTAGAATAATTGTGGTTTGTATGTATATATTTGGTGTCATGATGTGGCTATGGCTTGGAAATGGGAATGTTGGTCATATGATCAGCCATTGGCATGGTTAAAATGATCATATATGAACCTATGTATGGCAAAGACTAGTTGGTTCATGGAGACTACCAAATAGGTAAGACCTACCTTAAAACAGATGCTGCCAGCTGCAGTGACGTGAATGTGAAAAATCACCAAAATTCGTAGAAATGGAATTAAATAGTGAATAAGCTATGTAAATGAACCTTGATGAGTCTATTTTCATATGGAAGAAACGAAATGGTCATAGGAGTTACATGTTAAGAGATATTAATGCTATTGTGAGACAGGGCCAGAACGGTTTCTGGGTTCCCTGTCGCAACTTTAAAATTTACTATAAATTATACAGAAAGAATTAGGCGACATACCTTATATGTACAGATTCCATTTTGAGTCTAGTTTCATTAGAAACAAACGACACCAGCATTAAAGCCCTGTACAGAGAGATATTCAAGTTATACCGCGCGAAGGTCAGAGCAGTCGATCCCTGTAACATGGGTGACTTTAACTAATAAACTGTACCAATTGGCCCATCCAAAATTCTAGAAATAAATCCATGGATGGATATATGAGTCAAAATTCAGGAAAATTTACGAAACCAGTTTTCGAGTTTTGAAACTCGAGATATGATTTTTAAGGCGACGGTGATGCAGTCTTCCAGCCTGACTGGAAATGTCAAATTGGTGGGCAAACCATGTGAACTTGGCTTGTTAACCCCTCGTGTCCGACACCGGCAATGGTCTCAGGTTCGGGGTGTTACAAAACTGAACAAACTAATGTGTCATTTAGATTGTGTTAGGTTTCAGTTCAAAATTATTTGCAGCGACAGGAGGTCTAACTATACTCGATTCAGTTCCTGTTAAAGTAGGTTTAGCATAATCATACATAGTACGAGGAGCAGGATTTTAATCTATTGGATTTGCCGCAACTACAGCAGGTAGTGGATAATTCTAATTATCAGCCATGTCCTCGGTCATAGTATGAATATCGTCCTCTCACCCTTCCTTTATGTATTGTAGGCTTCGCCTTATTTCTCTTTAGTTTCTGTGAGTTGTGCTCTCAATTTCACTATCGAAAAGTAGAGATCCTGACGGGTTTTTTCTAGTCATAAACTATAAAAACCTGCCGGATGTAAAGAAAATAAAAATTAGTAAAAAACAAAATTAAATTGCAATAATTAAAAATGGCTAAAGTAATAAAAATTAAGCGTTCCTAATATCTTAGTCCCCAGCAACGATGCCAAAAACTTGATGGTCGTAAAACTAACTAAAAATTCGAATAATGCAAGCGCACCTATCGAACAGTAGTATAGTTGTGGTGAGACCGGAAATATCGTATCCACGAGGACCAAAAGTACTAGTAATTACTATCTTTTTATTATCTAGCCTAAGAATGAAAGAGATGTTTTAAAACTAAAATTAACTATCTAACTAACTAAGGTTCCGACAGAGATTAAAGTTGGAAATACTTTTTAGAAAACCTATGGAGAAGACAATACCCAAGGAAGAATCCACCTAGACTTCACTTATTATCTTTGAGTTAGACGATTTATTCACTTGACTTAAACCGTAGAAATCCCTGATTTATATTAATATCTCTCTCGAGACTAAAAACAACTGACTCTAGGTTGATTGATTGAAATCTCTTTCTAATTAAAACCCTTATTGTTGCATTAACTCGATCTATAGATTCCCTTATTAGATTTGACTCTAATCTGGCAGATTTATGTCGTCCTATCTTTATGATTGCGTGCAACTCCGCTTAATTATGAATGATCTACTCTTAAACATAGACTTTTGCTCCACTGAATAAGCACATCAAAAACCTAAATTAATGTCCTGGAATATTAAAGCAAGGGTTAAATTCACAATTAAAAATAAGAACAAGTATTTATTATAAACTCAAATAATAATAAGATCCGTCTTAGTTTTTATCTCCCTTAGGTATTTAGAGAGTTTAGTTCATAATAATAATGGAAAACATCTCAAAGTTTGGAAAAACAACAAAGCATAAAGAAACCCAAAGAACTTCTAGGAAATTGGATGGAAATCTTTAGTCTAGATGTAGATTCTACCTCTGAGGTGATTCTGATGGCTGTCCTTGAGTATTTTCTGCCTTCAACTTTGTATGTCCCTTTAATCCTCTTCTAGGGTGTTTATATAGACTTTGGAATGCCCAAAATAGCCCAGAATTAGCCTTTTCCGAATAGAATTAGACTTAGGCTCGACAGGGACATGGCCATGTGCAAGTGCTCAGGCCGTGTGCAATTCTGACTTGGATTAATGTCGACACGGCCATGACACACGGGCATGTGGTCTACTCGTGTGTCACACGCAGACGTGTGGATCACCCGTGTGGAAGTGCCTAGGCCGTGTGAAACACTGATTTAGGCCCAATTTGTCTATTTTTTGCCCATTTCTTGCTCTTTTCGCCATCCTAAGCTCTCCTGAGTATAAAACATTAAATTAAAGGATTAGGAGCATCAAATTCAATGAAACCAAGGAAAAATCATCCATAAATATGCCAAGCATAGGGTAAAAATTTGTATATATTATAGTTTATCAATTGAGATACATTCTCGTACATATTGACTTAATCTCACAAATTATCATTCATATTCCGTAACAGACATACGACCCTGTTTCAGCTCAAGAAACTCTTTGCGTTTCTGATCTATGAATCTCTGACTAATGTACTTCTTTCTAAATTTAGTCTGAAAGAACTCCCAAGTGACTCGTCCTTTCGGAACCATAGATATTAACGTTTTCGACCAAGGATACGCGGTATCTCTTAGAAATGAGATAGCACATTTAAAACATTCATCAAGAGTACACGACATTTTATCAAACACTCGTATCGATTTCTCAAGCCAGAACTCAGCTCTCTCAGCATCATCACCAGTAGTAGCACGAAGCACTTAGGCCCATATTTTCTAATTTTATCAACCGAAGGCTTACTCAAATGAATTGGATTCACAACTTGTGGCATGATAGGGACTTGTGGAGAATTAGGCAGAGGTGGAGGTTGTGGAGCTGCTGGATTAGTTCTAATATACTGAGTGAACCACTTATTCATCATTTGAAAGAAGGCTTGTTTAGCCTCTCCCTCGTTGCTATTCAAAACAAGTCTAGAATCAGATCGCACTGCCCCTTGAGCGGGAGTGGGTGCATTACTTTCCACATCATCGGCCATAGCTCATCAGGATCCATTTACTATACAAAAAACACATTTTAACTGTCAGAAATCATCATACTATCGCAGTGTATATATATGTGGCATGTATAGCTAGACTCTCACGCGCTACATTAGTCCTAGAATCGACTAAACCATAGCTCTAATACCAATTAAATGTAACATCCCTAACCCGTATCAATTGCCAAATAGGGCTACGGGGTATTACCGATCAATCACATCATAAAAGTACACATTTATACATTCATAATCAAAGTCCATACACATCAACCATATTTTCCCTTTTAAGATCCCACTAGACCTTAAAACATACTTAGAAGAGGTTCGGGACTAAACTGATAACATTTGCAAACTTTGAGGTATTTAGAAAATTTTCAAACATATAAATGGTCACACGCCTATGTGAATAGGCCGTGTGCCTCACACGTCTACCAGACACGCTTGTATCATAAGCTGTGTGAAAATAGGGCATACATAGTAACTTTCACCACACAGCTGAGGACATGCCCGTGTATCAGGCCGTGTGAAATCTAAGGGGGTTACTGACTTGGGTCACACAGTTGACCACACGCCCGTGTGTCAATCCCGTGCGCCTTTTGAAATGGCCAAAAACGCCTATGTGCCAAGGCTGTGTGACTCACACGGCCAATAGACATGCCCGTGTGTCAGGCCATGTCAAAACTGTAGGGTATACTGACTTTAATTCGAAGGGTACCCCAGGGGACACAGTGCGTGTAACATGACTATGTGTTACACATGGTTGAGACACACACCCATGTCTTTGCCCGTGTGGAAAAAAATAGGCAATTTGCAAAGCCAATTTGCCACCCTATATTCAAGTACACAAAGCAAACAATTTGAAACCATTACAATACATAAATAGGCAGCTAAACATACCAATTCATACACATATCATGCCATCTATACACAACCATTTCAACTATCCAATTCCATAACCAAAACCTACTAAATCTTTATACCAAAATTATTAATCTTGCATAACATCTATATGCATCTTATCATCACATTTTCACCTATTTCATGTCACATAACTTACCATTTCGACATCACATAATTAAGCCATACACAAGGCATCATACACATTACATAATTGACTTATCCAACACATTATTTAGGCCAACTGTGACAGCCCAAAATTGACCCTAGTCGGGAGGTGGTTTCGGGACCACAAAACCGAGGCATAAAAATAATTTATAATTTATTTTGATGCCTATAATATGTGTTAATTCATGTGTGACATTTTGATGTTTCGATTTAGAGTTATAAATGTGAATTTCATTAGAAAGGACCTAGTAGTAAACTTTGAAAGTATGATGGGGAAAGGTGTGATGACTCGTTGAACATGCATGCAAAAATAAGGGATTTGCATGTCAATTTCCCCCAACATGAAGTGGCCGGCCATGGCAAGAGTGGATGGGCAAAACATGTCATGAAACATGTTTTGTTGGTGCATTAGGGTGAAATAATAAAATAAAGAGCATGGGCAAAGAAAGAAAAAAATGGTCTCATCCATGCTTCCCCCCTTGGTCGTGAGTTGAGAGAAAGGAAAAGAAAAAATTTGGTTCATCCATTCTCATTTTCTTTGGGCTGAAAATTCTAAGAAGGAAGGAAATTTTGCTCCATTTTTAGTTTAGAAGAGATCTAGAAGGAGATTTGGCTATACTTGCATCAAGATTAAGGTATGTTGAGGTTGTGTCATGAGATTCATGCTTGTTTTGGTTGCTAACTTGATGTGCATGTTAGCCATGGTTCAAATCCTTGCTATGCCATGAAAAATGGTATTTGGCCAAGGTTGATATTGTGTTAAAGCCATTGCATGCTAAATGTGAAGCTTGTTGATGATGCATGTAATGATGGATTGACTACTCTTGAAATTTCTTTTAGTATTCTTGAGTAGGACATTGAATTCTTTGTTTAACCATGACCGAAGTTGAAAGAGTATGGTTGTGATGTATTCGGCCATGGTGCATTCATGAGCATGATTTATGCTTGTTACTTGATTGGTAAAATTTGTGTTTGGATGGGTATGAACCCCTTGAGATTGACCTTGCACCTATATGTGTATACATGTTTGCACATGATGTATTGGCATGACATATATACTATTTCAAGGTATATATTTTCTTGTGATGATGTTTGGTTATGAAGTACATGAGAGATGTGTATTGAGCTACAATATTTAATCGTTAGTTAGTAAAATGCATGTTGTTTTGTGTGGTATTAAGTGCATAATTGGCCTCAACAGGACATGCATATTCGGCCACATGAGGGGAAATTGGTGTGCATGCATTCGGTTAGAGGCAAGCATATTGATGCCTATTCTTGGCTTAGAAAATTGGCTAAGAGGAATATTAACTAATGTGTTGAGTTCGATTAGTGATTTCGTACATATCGACTTTGATGCCTAATGAGCATATATATTGGCTAGGTATCTTGAATTCCTCTTCGATGCTCAAATGATAAAACCAATTTATTTGTTAAATTAAGCTCAAGAGCAAAGGGAGCTAAATCCGATAAGGGAAGGAAAAAGTCGTCGAATAGCCGTCGAAATCGTTCGACCACGTCCGAGGTAAGTTTTGAGTATCGAAACTTAGATTTTGATTCGATTGAATGAAGTAATAAGCAATCGAAATTGTGCCTTTGTATGTGGCCATTGAGCGAAATGATATTTTTGCTAAGTGAATTGTGCATAAAAGTTGTGTTATGAAATTGAAACAAAGATGTGTATGAATGTTCGAGTGATATCGGGCTAAGCCGAAGGCAATTGTGCGAGTTATGATATCGGGCTAAGCCGAAGGCAATTAGGCGAGTTATGATATCCGGGCTAAGCCGAAGGCAATTATGCAAATTGTGATATCCGGGTTAAGTCCGAAGGCCTTTGTGCGGGTTACCATAACCGGGCTATGTCGAAGGTGTTTGAGCAGTAGCTATATCCGGATAAACTCGAAGGTATGTGATTCGAGAACTTTGAACTTGCTGGAAAATTTTTAGTTAATGCACTTGTGAAATTCCCAACAACAAGGTATGTTTTGTGTGTGCTTACACACTATGAGTAAGTCGTATGAATATTCGCTCTAATGATAAATGAGCTATCGGCATTAACTAGGCCGTTATTTGTGTATGAATATAAGACTTGGGATTGTGAAGTAAGCATGTCTTTGAGAAATTGTGCATATGAATTATTGTTTAGCTACTTGAATGCTATGCTTTGGTTGTGTGTATATTATGGCTCAAACTTACTAAGCATAAATTGCTTACTCCGTTTCTTTGTTTCTCTGTTTATAGATTTTGCTCGTTAGCGATCGGATTTGGGATCATAGAAGTTGAAGTCAACCACACTATCAAAGCCCTTTTTGGTACTCCTTTAGTTGAGTTTTGGATATGGCATGTATAGGACCACCCTCGGTTGTTTTAAGTACTTTGTGATGTATATGTGTGCGGCCATGCGAAAATGGTTCGTAAAAGTGGAGTATGGAATTTGACCATATGTGGTTTGTAATTATATTTGGTTTCATGATGTGATTATGGTTTGGAATGAGAGAGTTGGTCACATGATCAGCCATTGGAATGGCTAAATATGATCATATGTGGACCTAAGTATGACTAGACTATAGTTGGTCCATGGGAACTACAATATAGGTAAAGCCTACCTTAAAAACAGAGGCTGCCAGCTGCAGTGACGTGGATGTGAAAAATCACCAAAATTTGTAGGAATGGTGTTAAATAGTGAATAAATTAGGTGATCGAACCTTGACGAGTCTATTTTCATATGAAAGTAACGAAACGATCATATGAACAGTATACTGAGAGATATTAAAGTTCTCGTAAGACAGGGCCAGAACGGTTTCTGGGTCCCCTGTCGCGACTTTGAAAATTTACCATAAATTATACAGAATGAATTATAAGTCATGCCTTATATTTCCAGATTCCTTTTTTAGTCTAGTTTCATTAGAAACAAACGGCATCAGTATTGAAACCCTGTACAGAGAGATATTCAAGTTGTAACGTGCGAAGGTCAGTGTAGTCGACCCCTGTAACATGGGTGACTTTAACTAATAAACTGTACCAATTGGCCCGACAAAAATTCTAGAAAAATTCAGGGATGGATATATGAGTCTAAATTCAGGAAAATTTACGGAATCAGTTTCCGAGTTCTGTAACTCGAGATATGCTTTTAAGGCAACAGTGACGCAGTTTTCCAGCTTGCCTGGGAATGTCAAGTTGGTCGGTGCTATAAGTGGTTTTGGCTTGTTAACCCTCGTGTCCGACAATCGCAGCGGTCTCGGGTTCGGTGTGTTACAATTTTATTGGTATCGAGCTACGGTTTAGTCGATCCTAGGACTATCGTGATATGTTTGGGGTCTAGCTATACATGCCATTAAGTGATAATTGATAGTGTGGTGATTTCTGACATTTTGAAATTTGTGTTTGTTTATAGCCATGGATCCCGATCCCAACCGAGCAATAGCTGATGATGTGGAGAGTGTGGCGCCTGCTCCCGCGCAAGGGAAAGCGCCGACGGACTCTCAACCTATTGCTAGCAATCCGAATGATGAGGCTAAGCAAGCCTTCTATAGCGTGATGAATGATTGGTTCAACCAATACATTCGAACTAACACTATTGTTCCACAACCTCCATTCCCGACTAATGCAACCCCCGCACCTACAATACCTCCGTTAACTGACCAAATAAGGTCAAGTAAGCCCCCAGTCGACAGAATTCGAAAACATGGGGCTACTGAATTTAAAGCTACGGATAGCGACGATGCCGAGCAAGCTGAATTTTGGTTGGACAACACTATCCGGTGCTCGATGAGCTATCATGTACACCGATGAATGCTTAAAGTGTACTATCTCCTTGCTACGCGATTCCGCCTACTATTGGTGGAGTACTCGACTTCTGTTGTGCCTAGGGAGCACGTGGCGGGGAGTTCTTTCTAACCGAGTTCAAAGAAGTATATCGATCGAGATTTATGGATCAAAACGGAAGGAATTTCTTGAACTTAAACAAGGTTCCATGTCGGTTACCGACTACTGACGAAAATTTGTGAGGCTTAGCCAGATGCAGCGTGAATGCATTTCTTGAAGTGTGATGTGTAAACGCTTGAAGATGGACTGAATGATGATATAAAGCTGTATGTTGGCATTTTGGAAATCAGAGTTTGTGGCTCTTGTCGGCGGCGTGCAAAGCCGAGGAGCTCGAGATGGAGAAAAGAAAAGTGAAGTGGGAGCAAGGGAGTTTCAGTAAGAGGTCTTGGGAAGCCCTTCCCACAGTCATCAAAGAAATTTAGAGATGGCTTAGGCGGTCTAGAGACACTTCGGCTTTTCTAGACGAGACCGCGATCGACCCCCTATGGGCACGCTGAGTCACTTGATCGCCGGTGTTGGCAATGATTGTCGAGACGAGCGAGTGCCAATATTGTGGCAAATGGCATTACAGGAGTTGTAGACTCGTGACCGCTCTGTTACAAGTGCGGATCAATCGATCATTTCATTAAGGATTGCCCGAGTTTATCTGAACAAAACGTAAATCAAAGTGGGAACCGGGTGCTACCACAACTCGAGGTAGGCCACCTAGAAATATGGGCAATGCTAGTGGTTTGTGAATACGGATGTTTTCCTCAAGAATTGCGGGATTACCACCGTTAGGAAATAGAGTTTGGCATCGAATTGGTACCGGTACCACCCCAATTTCGATAGCTCCGTGTCGTATGGCACCAACGGAATTAAAGGAGTTGAAAGCTCGGGTTGCAAGAATTGGTGGATAAAGGTTTTGCTCACCGAATTTTTCACCTTGGGGTGCACCGGTGTTGTTTGTGAAAAGAAGGATGAAACCATGAGGTCGTGCATCGACTATCGTCGACAATAAGCGGCGATAAAGAACAAATATCCGTTACACGTGTCGACGATTTGTTCGATCAAGCTGAAGAAGCTTCGGTGTTCTCGAAAATAGATTTGAGATTGGGCTATTATCGATTCTAATTCGAGATTGAGACGTACCCAAGATTGCCTTTAGAGCGAGATATGGTCACTACGAGTTCCTAGTGATGCCCTTTGGGCTTACTAATGCCCCTGCGGTATTTATGGATTTAATGAATCGGATCTTGAGACCATATTTGGATCGGTTCGTAGTCGTGTTCATTGATGACATCTTGGTTTATTCAAGAAATGAGACCGAACATCTTTGAACACCGAGGTTAGTCTTTGCAAATTTTACGGAATAAGCAATTATATGCTAAGTTCACAAAGTGTGAGTTACGGTTAAGAGAGGTTAGCTTCTTGGGGCATGTGATATCGCATCGGTATTCGAGTCGACCGAACAAAATTTCAGCCATACTTAGCTGGAAGCCTCAGAAATATTACCGAGGTTCGAGCTTTTGGGGCTTGCCGGGTTATTACCGACGATTTGTAAGAGGTTTCTCGACGATAGCCACGCCAATGACGGCTACTCCAAAAGGATGTTAAGTTGAATGGACGAGAAATGTCAAAAAAAAGTTTCGATCAACTGAAAACTTATTTGATGAAGCCCCAATTCTAGTGCAACCCGAATCGGGCAAAGAGTTTGTTATTTATAGTGATGCATCCCTACTCGGGTTAGGTTGCGTATTGATGCAAGAAGGTCGAGTTGTGGCCTATGCGTCGAGGCAATTAAAGCCACACGAGAAAAATTATCCGACCCATGATCTGGAATTGGCTGCCATCGTATTCGCCTTAAAGATATGGTGACATTACTTATTTGGTGAGAAGTGCCATGTGTATTCGGATCACAAAAGTCTCAAATATTTGATGACTCAAAGAGACTTAAATCTGCGACAAAGACGTTGGCTCGAGCTGTTAAAGGATTATGAGCTGGTCATTGACTATCACCCGGGAAAGGCGAATGTGGTTGCGGATGCCTTAAGTCGTAAATCATTATTCGCTTTACGAGTAATGAATGTACACTTGTCTGTTCTACCCGAAAATGTTTTAGTAGCTGAATTGAAAGCCAAACCATTATTGATACGTCAAATTCGTGAAGCTCAGAAAGTCGACGATGAGTTGGTTGCAAAAGCGGGTGAGTGTGTTCGAACAAGGACTCGAATTTCAAATCGATGATGACGATTGTTTGAGGTTCAAAAGTCGTCTGTGTGTTCCAAAGAATTCGGAACTTATTTTGATAATTCTGAACGAAGCCCATTGTAGCCGAATGGCAATCCACCCGGGGAGTACGAAGATGTACAACGATTTGAAACGTCGGTTTTGGTGACATGGTATGAAACGAGACATCTCCGACTTTGTTTTGAGATGTTTAATATGTCAACAAGTGAAAGCGGAACATCAAGTGCCTTCAGGATTACTTGACCGACCACGATACCCGAGTGGAAATGGGATCGAGTCACAATAGACTTTGTATCCGGACCGCCATTGTCGACAAGTAAGAAGGATGCGATTTGGGTCGTGGTAGATAGATTGACTAAGTTGGCTTACTTTATCCCGTCGTCACGGATTTTCAATGGACAAACTAGCGAATTGTACGTTTCTCGGTTGTGAGATTACACGGGTGCCTATTTCCAACGTGTCGGATAGAGATCCGAGATTTACCTCGCGATTTTGGAAGAAGTTGCAAGAAGCTTTGGGTACCAAGCTACATTTCAGACCGCCTTTCACCCCCAAACCAATGGTCAATCCGAGCGGATAATTCGGATACTTGAGGATATGTTAAGATGTTGCATCCTCGAGTTCGATGGTTCATGGGAACGATATTTGCCTTTGATTGAATTAAGCACAACAATAGTTTTCAATCAAGTATTAAGATGGCACCCTCGAGGCTTTGTATGGTCGTAAATGCCGTACACCATTGTTTTGGACCGAGCTCGGTGAAAGCAAAATTTTCGGGTGGATTTAATTAGAGATCTTTGAATGAAAGTGAAAGTAATCCGTGAAAGTCGAAGATAGCCTCCGATCGTCGAAAGTCGACGCTGGTCTGCAAACGAAAAGACATCGAGTATCGTGGGAGATAAAGTGTTTCTCAAGGTTTCGCCTTGGAAAAAGATACTCGATTCGGCCGTAAGGGCAAGTTGAGCCCGAGGTTCATTGGGCCATATGAGATATCCGAGCGAGTCGGTCGATGGCATATCATTTGATTTTGCCCCGAACTCGAAAAGATTCACGATGTCTTTCATGTTTCGATGCTTGACGCTATAGATCGATCCATCGCACATGATTAGTCCATCGAGGTTGAAATTCAAACCAATATGAGTTATGAGGAAGAACCGATTCGTATCCTATCACGTGAAGTGAAAGAGTTGCGAAACAAGCGGGTTCCGCTAGTGAAAGTGTTATGGCTCAAACACGGGATAGAAGAAGCTACTTGGGAAACCGAGAACTCTATGAAAGAGCGATACCCAACCCTATTTACGGTAAGATTTTCGGGACGAAAATTTCTTAAGTGGGGAGAGTTGTGACAGCCAAAATTGACCCTAGTCGGGAGGTGGTTTTGGGACCACAAAACCGAGGCATAAAATAATTTATAATTTATTTTGATGCCTATAATATGTGTTAATTCATGTGTGACATTTTGATGTTTGATTTAGAGTTATAAATGTGAATTTCATTAGAAAGGACCTAGTAGTAAACTTTGAAAGTATGATGGGGAAAGGTGTGATGACTAGTGGAACATGCATGCAAAAATAAGGGATTTGCATGTCAATTTCCCCCAACATGAAGTGGCCGGCCATGGCAAGAGTGGATGGGCAAAACATGTCATGAAACATGTTTTGTTGGTGCATTAGGGTGAAATAATAAAATAAAGAGCATGGGCAAAGAAAGAAAAAAAATGGTCTCATCCATGCTTCCCCCTTGGCCGTGAGTTGAGAGAAAGGAAAAGAAAAAATTTGGTTCATCCATTCTCATTTTCTTTGGGCTGAAAATTCTAAGAAGGAAGGAAATTTTGCTCCATTTTTAGTTTAGAAGAGATCTAGAAGGAGATTTGGCTATACTTGCATCAAGATTAAGGTATGTTGAGATTGTGTCATGAGATTCATGCTTGTTTTTGTTGCTAACTTGATGTGCATGTTAGCCATGGTTCAAATCCTTGCTATGCCATGAAAAATGGTATTTGGCCAAGGTTGATATTGTGTTAAAGCCATTGCATGCTAAATGTGAAGCTTGTTGATGATGCATGTAATGATGGATTGACTACTCTTGAAATTTCTTTTTAGTATTCTTGAGTAGGACATTGAATTCTTTATTTAACCATGACCGAAGTTGAAAGAGTATGGTTGTAATGTATTCGGCCATGGTGCATTCATGAGCATGATTTATGCTTGTTACTTGATTGGTAAAAATTTGTGTTTGGATGGGTATGAACCCCTTGAGATTGACCTTGCACCTATATGTGTATACATGTTTGCACATGATGTATTGGCATGACATATATACTATTTCAAGGTATATATTTGCTTGTGATGATGTTTCGGTTATGAAGTACATGAGAGATGTGTATTGAGCTACAATATGTAATCGTTAGTTAGTAAAATGCATGCTGTTTTGTGTGGTATTAAGTGCATAATTGGCCTCAACATGGACATGCATATTCGCCACATGAGGGAAATTGGTGTGCATGCATTCGGTTAGAGGCAAGCATATTGATGCCTATTCTTGGCTTAGAAAATTCGGCTAAGAGGAATATTAACTAATGTGTTGAGTTTGATTCATGATTTCGTACATATGCGACTTTGATGCCTAATGAGCATATATATTGATACACTTTTTGTGCCTAACACATATACAATATGCCATTTCAATACATACCAAATCACCTTCAAGCATTTACCTAAGTGGTTAGTTTCATTATGCATTATCTTGCCTAATGCTTAGCATGCTAATACACTCTCAATTTCAACTATTTGCTACCTTCAATACCAATTCTCAACAAGGCATTCACATAAAAATTGTAAACCACATATCAAAGTGTCATTTACGCATATTTACATATCAAAACATATGACTACTTACAAGCCAATTCAAATGGCCAAAATTTATCAAGACATAAAGGCTACCTTAGACAAAAGACCTAGACATGCCATATAACCACACTACTCATAGTTTAAAAGTACCAAAACAACTACTGGATAGTGTGGATGAGATCTCCAACAACTTCCAATCCAAGCAAGCTTTGAAATCACTATAAAACATAGAAAAGTAAACAAAGTAAGCTATTAAGCTTAGTAAGCTCGTATGGCTAAAAACTACATCTTACCATTCATTCATAATTTAAGTAAATAACATAGCAAAATGCAACTTAATTTGAATCCAAAAGTCTAACACATATTCAATCAAAAGATTAGACATGAATTCACAAATCTTATAGATTCAATGTTTATACAACTCATGAACATACCTATACTGGTACATATCAATCTATTACTCTTTCATATCATAAATATACCTATTGAACCATTTGGAATATTATCAGATGCTCGGGAATGTCGCACTCTAAGTGCCAATACATGGTTGAAACCATCATTATCTCAGATCTCGTATAAATGCTCCCTCTCGAGCTATCACAGGGCTTGTTCACACAAGCTAACGGTCAAGATGTAACTACATGGTGCTGCTCACACAAGCTGACGAGTAACCGTAACACATGCCAAAAAACTTAGCCACTGGTAGAACATACGGAGCAACACCCAAAACACGGTAACTCCTAATGACATGTCATTTGTATCCTATCTATTCCTAAAGTTCACCAGGATTTATACATTGTCGATAACTTGTTGAGAATTTTGAGGTGTCGTATCATCTCAATTATAACAATTTTCAAACATAAATAATTTAATGCTTATTAAACATACGAACTTACCTCGAATTAATACGGAGAAAACCGAGCAATCAATCCACTACTTTGTTTTTCACTCGATCTAATTTCAAACGTAACTTTTCTTCGTCTATATATAATCAATTTAACTTATTTAAATATCATTCTATTCAATTTAACCCAAAATTCATATTTTTGCAAATTTACACTTTTACCCCTAATATTTTAACTTTTTTACAATTTAGTCCCTAGACTCTTAAAATGAAATTCATTCAATTTTATACCTACCCAAGCCTAGCCGAAATTAAACATACTTATAGTAGCCCATATATTTCACATACTCACACATTTCACCACATAATTTTCACATTTCTCAATTTACTCCCTAATTTGCAATTTCATTCGAAATCACTTAATAAATGTTGTTATCTAACAACAAGTATTCACTTTCTACCATTAAACATCAAACATATACACATTCATCAATGGTAAAACCCTAGACTTTTAACCGTTTTGCAAATTAGTCCCTAGGCTAGCTAGATTAAGCTCCAACGATTCCAAAAATATAGAAATCATTAAAAATCGAGCAAAATGGCACTTACATGCACAAGGAATGTTGCCCGAATGCTTCAAGCTATTCCCATGGTGTTTTTAGGTTAAAAGTTTTATGGAAATTAAGAATAGGAAGATGATACCTTGTTTTTCTTTAATTTAATTTTAAGTTATTTGGCCATTTACTAATTTAACCTTAACATGTAACCTTTATAATTTCATTTTAATGATCATAAAAGTCCAATTATAATAAAAATGGTATAATAGAATAAATCCTTTAACTACTTAATTTCATACCCATTTAGTACCTTTAATGATACAACCACGCCCCAGGAATGCCCGTGGTCCAGCACACCAAGCAAGGCTAACAATCTTTTGGAAGCTGATCAGCTCGATCCTAGCCTATTAAGCTTGATTCACCTTGAATTTTAGCTCATTGAGCTTGATCTGGCTCAACTTTAGCTCATTGAGCTCGTTCCATCTTTTTAATTTATGCATTTTAGTTGCTGGAATAAGCTTCATTTAGTTTAAGTTATTTAGTTAATTTAGTTTAAGTAATTAATGTGTCTTAAGTTAATTAATATGTCTAAGTATTTTTGGCATTAAATATGTCTTAGTTAATTAATTTGTATCAATTTGCACAGCCATTTAATTTCCCTAAAAACTATTTAGTTTGTCTTAGCTCAAACAACCATTTAAAGTGTCTTAAACTTAGGCAACTTAATTGAGCTAGCTAATGTGTCCTTACCGAATTTTAATTGATGTGTTTAGGTGATCACTCAGCTGAATTCAGCCGGTGCATGACGGCATTAATAGGCACATGTATTTGGAGCTGGAGCATTAAGCTAATTAAAGTCTAACAACTGTTTCCTTTCTCCAAGGGGCTGTTCATGAAGAGTAATGGACAAGGAGCAGTTCACACAAGACCATTCAGCTCACAAAACGTTTTCACACCATGAGAGCTATTTATTTTCGTCCATTCAAATTTGGAGGCTGTTGGAGATCAAGTGTTCACACCAATTTGGCTGTTCATGCATCACATTCTCATAAAAAATGGCTGTTGCATTTTCGGGTTCCTAAGAAAGGAATAAACACATTCACATTGCTGGAAAATTCCTTTCACCTTAGATGACCATTCGGGTTAGTGCATTCACACTCTGATACCATAAAATGTAACACCCCAAACCTGGCCTAGACGTTATAACCGGATCCGACGTGCCACATCAAAACGTTAATACATTTTTTTCATTCTAAGTCTAGGAAATCGTACTTGATGTTCAAAAGATTAATTCATTGAGGGTTAAAGTGAATGGAAGCTGCGCACCAGGTAGGAAACCGGAAAAAGAAGGTGAGTCCATCGGACTGCTTAAGTACCAAGCTCTTTCGGATCCAATCCTAGACATGCACACCGCCATTGCCACACTCTAACATCGCGTATATTTTTCGGTTACCATTGAAATTATGCCTATTTTAGAATAAAATGTATTTAAGTTTGTAAAACGTTATCATAGTAGAAGCCTTGTTTGTAATCGTGTTACTTCGAAATTAGTTTATGTTTTTGGAAAACGAACCCTAGATCTAGCCCATTTTGATAGTTGATATAATTTAAGGTCATCATGATAAGTTATAAATCGAAACCCAATTAAAAATAATCATAGCGACCTTATTACATAAAAAAACCCAAATCATCAAAGTAAAGAAAATTGAAGTCCAAATCACCAGAAGAAATCCATATTGCGAGCAGTGGCCATTCAATCCTCCTCAGCTCCAAGCCCACTATGGTGGGGATTACCGCATTGATGAAAATAGGGGATGAGTTTGGGAAACTCGATGTGTAAAATTAACCCAACCATAGCCCATATCAGTATAAACCACGAAATGAATAAATTGGCCTTAGCCTAGAACAAAATACTGAAATTAAGCCCATAGGCCCATAATGAATCGATCGATATTTCATGTATATGCAAAACCCAACACATAACCAACCACATACACCCCCTTACCAACCTTTCACCATGTGGGGAGACTACTCGACCCACCCAACCGCTACACGCCACAGAATTATGTAGCATGGCTACTAGAACAGATAATGTGACAGAGTCACCAGATCTGAATAATTGTGGCGAGCCACCGAATCAATATGTGGCGAGCCACCAGATCGAATAATTGTGGCATAGCCACCAGGACGCTTCCTCCAAAATATAACCCATGTCCCCATGCAACAAATATTCATTCATGGCATACATCATACAGATTTAAATCAACATGCTTTTCAGACAAAATTAACCCTAGGGGCATATTGGTCATTTACACCTAGGGGTATCATGGTAATTTTCCATACATAAGGGTATTGTAGTGATTTAGCTACTTCTAGGGTTTTCATGCATATCCTATCCATTTACATACTATCAGAATACTTACCACGCATACTTACCAAATTGAGCCCGTTGGCCCATGAACTCGATTTTTGGCCCATTAAGCCCACATTATCAAAATGTACGAAATCACATATTGTAACACCCCAATCCTGTGGCCGTTACTGGAAATCGAATACGAGGTGTTACCGAGCTTACTTCATTTATTTCCCCTATTTATTATTTAATTTTTATTTGTTCCAAGCAAGCTGGCTAACTGTATCGTAGTCGCCTTAAAAATCATATCTTGAGTTCTGGAACTCGAAATCCAATTCCGTAAATTTTCTCTTAAGCTAGACTCATATATCTATATAGGGAAATTTTTGTAGAATTTTTGGTCAGGCCAATTAGTACAGTTTATTCATTAAAGTCTCCCCTGTTTCAAGGTTCGACTACACTGACCTCTGTACCTTACGATTTAAATATCTCCCTGTAAAGGGCTTCAATGCCTATGTCGTTTGTCTCTAATGAAACTATACTCGATAAAGAATCTGTACATATAAGACACGACCTCTAATTATCTCGATAAAATTTACGGTGAATTTTCTAATTCGAAACAGGGGATCCAGAAATCGCTCTGGCCCTGTTTCACAAGAATTTAATTATCTCCTATCATACAGCTCATATGGTAGTTTCGTTTCTTCCATATGGAAATAGACTCATCAAGCTTCGATTACATAATTGATTCATTATTTAATTCCATTTATACTATTTTTAGTGATTTTTCAATCTCACATCACTGCTGCTATCAGCATCTGTTACTAAAGCAACTATGCCTATTTCATGATTTTTCCTTGATCTAACTAATAATCCATCATACATATTACAAATTATGATCATGACTAGCCATGCCAAGGGTTAATCATCACCGAGCATCTCCCTACTACACTATTACCAAATCATGAATTTACCACCGAAAATAATCAGCCATGACATATGGCATAATAATCGAGTAGGCCTCGACCAATACTCAACCAAAACCGAATTACGAAGACTTGTGTCCAAACATCATAGAACCAAATCCCACCGAACATTATGCCATTTTCGCATGGCTAAAGTTTACATACCCAATTTCAACAAAAAATATAATAGCCTATACATGCCGAAATGTTCTCCTAGACCAACTAAAAAGAAGATACCAAAAGTTGCTAGCCGGTGTGATGACTTGACGACGGTCCCGAGCACACAAAATGGATCAAGAACCTAAATAAGCAACAAATAAGCACACCAAATGAGTACATAACTCAGAAGTCATAAGCACTACTCTACCGTCCAACAATAACAATCATAAGTGAAAAACAAATAATACCAAATCAATTTTTCCAACCATAACAAACTATGCTACAATTTCTTAAATTTTGGTTCGATCTCATGCCAAGTCCTTCAATCAAATCAAATGCCAAGTCAGCCCAATCGATTTAGATCCATTTCCTCAAGTTTGGAACAACGATGCACTAGATAAATTTATGCATACACCGCACAATCTCAATTTCGATATTTAGTTAGTAGCTCAATCACTTACCTCGTTCATGCACAATTTATATCAACAACCGAATGTTGCACACATAGTGCTTATTATGTTCGCACACATAGTGCCATAGTAAATCGCACACATAGTGCCATAATAAATTGCACACATAGTGCATTTGAGATTCCCTCATGCTTCAACCTCCCAATCGGCACACATAGTGCCACATAATTTTGCACACATAGTGCCCTATGTTGTTTCAACATGGTAAAGCAATTTACTTAGCTCAAATTGTACATATGGTCATATTATTAAGTAGGGGAATCATTCTGAAAAATATCTATCCAAGGAGTTCTAGCAAAAAGTGCTTAAGGACTTACCTTGTGTTGGGTATAACGGTTCTGACCTGGCTACTCGATGTCCTTGGCTTTGCCCTTGCTTGTTTCCCCTTCTTTAACTTCTCGAGCTCAACCTAGATGCAATTATGGCCGAATTTCTCCAAAGCTTTTCTCTCCTTCTTTTACTTGGTTTTTCGGCTAAAGGATAGTAAGGATGAACACACACTTCTTTTTTTTTTTGTTCATTTTCTTATTATTAATCTTTATTTCTTCTCTATTTTAATTACTCACCAATATTAAATAATAAACAACATAACCTTGGAAGTATGAAGCCATGCTTGGCCGGCCACTCAACATAATTTGGGGCATTTTGACATGCAAACCCAAATTTTCATATTTCAATACTATTTGGTCCTTACTTATTTACCTATCAAATTTTCTAAGTCTCTCAACTAAATCCTTTCAAGCAAGATTCACATTCCTAAGATAAAAATTAAAACATCAAATTTTTATAGAAGTACTACCACACATATAAGGTATGCAAATAAAATTTTAACTAAATTTTATGACTCGGTTTTGTGGTCCCGAAACCATATTCCGACTAGGGTCAAATTAGGGCTGTTACACACGTACTGTAGTTTATTACCTTCAGAATACCAAACATACAAACCCAACTATCTTACGAGCATTCGCACACTCGCAAATTCCTAAAATACCAACTTTCTGGCATTTTGGCTTTTTGGCTTTTGCCGATCTAGTCTATGAGAAGGTGTCAGTTACACACCTGTTTTGCGACGATTCGTTGTCGAGATCCATGCACGAACTGCCTACAATTAAATCACTAACATATTACTCAAGATATTGAATTAATACTGAGTAAATAGCCCCTTACCGTATTCGGCCAAACATGCTTAGAATCTTCTTACTCTTACCTTGTTGCCGAACTATGTCTTAAATCCAAAGATCTGATCGTTCCACTTGCCCAAGCCCTTGATCAGCAGCCTCTAAATCACACCATTTACCAAAGCAGAATAGTTATTACAACCCCTTAGGGCTACAAGTCCAAATCGACAGCCTCCATAACATTTAGGGATTTCGGCCTTTCTTAAAATACGAAAGAAAGACTATGTTTTGAAACTACTTACCATTGATCCCTTCGACCAATGTTTCCAATTGATGCCTACTTAAATCCAATGCTGCTCTACCCTCAAACGATCACCAAAGTCAAGCCTTCAGTGTTTTCAATATTCGGCTAAGTCCCTATGAAAGTGGGGTTTTCGGCTTTTTTGCAACTGTGTAGAAAAAGATGAATTAATAGGGTTTTACTGTGGTCTTGTCAACAAAAACTTGAGGTTTAAAGGAGGAAAGAATCGGCCAAAGATGATAAGCAAAATAAGAGAATTTTTCTAGGAAAAATCGGCACAGAAGAAAGTGTAGCTTTCGGGAGTTCGTCTTTTTATGGCCAAAGGCTATGAAGGTTTTGAAACGTCTGAAGGGAAGGATGGATGAACAAGAGGTTAGAAGGGTTCGGCTATGAAGGAGAAAGGAGAATAAGAAAAATGTTGATGAAGAGAGGGGAGAAAAATGAAGAGGGAAATGGTCAGCAAACGGCCCAACTTCCCCTTAATGCCGAATTTTATATTGACCTTAACCCTAGCCGAATTTTGCCTCCCTAAAGCACCCCTTGGCCGGCCAACTCTTGCTCCTCAAGAGTCCATTATTCGGCCAACACAGCTCTCCCTAATCAGCTCCTAAATTCTCTTCCTTATCCCCTCCTTACTCAATCTCCTAAGCAACTCCAACTCTTCCTAACAGTCTTTCACTTCAGTTCCACTACTTACCTTTTCCATTCATAAAAATTAATCCCTTATTTGCTGTCATTGTGACTTGAACCTGGGTCCTCCCAATCATCCACACACCACTTATAGCATTCCCAGTGGCGTCACTTAGCCACTTTACCACATGCTTCCTTGTGATTTATTTTACACAATTAATACCTAAAAGCCCAATTAACCAGAACCCCTTTTTCTTATGGAATTAAAATTAATTAAAACTACCGGGTTTTACCTTAAGCTTGGGCCTTCTAGAGGCCCACTAACGTACTTAATCCTACGATAAACAAACAGGACATAGAATTTTTAAATTTTTCCAACATTTTTAAAATTCCTAAAAATTGGGGCGTTACAACTCTACCCTCCTTAAAGAAATTTCATCCTCGAAATTTACCTGATCCGTACAGATGAGGGTATTGTTGCTGCATCGCCTCCTCTGGCTCCCAAGTAGCTTCCTCTCTGCCATGATTACGCCAAAGCACCTTTACTAATAGGACAGATTTCCTTCTCAAAATCTTAACATCTCGATCCAATATTTGCATAGGCTCCTCCTCAAAAGTCAAATCAGTTTGCACCTCAATTTCTACAACCGGCACGACATGAGTAGGGTCAGAACTATAACGCCTTAACATGGAGACGTGGAAAACGTCATGAATCCTGTCCAACTCTGGAGGTAATTCCAACTGATAAGCTACTAGGCCTACTCGCTTCAAAACCCGATAAGGCCCAATGAATCGCGGACTCAACTTGCCTTTCTTACCAAACCTCAATATCTTCTTCCAAAGAGAAACCTTTAAAAAGAGCATATCCCCTACTGAGTACTCAATCTCCTTACGCTTCAAATCTGCATACGATTTTTGCCTATTAGATGCACCTCTCTCCATAAAGGTAATGTCTCCAAATCTTAAGTGCAAAAACCACTGCTGCTAATTCCAAATCATGAGTAGGATAGTTTCCCTCGTGAGGCTTAAGCTGCCGTGATGCATATGCAACCACCTTACCCTCCTGCATTAACACGCAGCCCAAACCTACATGTGATGCGTCGCTGTACACAGTAAAATCCTTCCCAAACTCCGACTGAATTAACATAGGTGCTTCAGTCAAAACTTTCTTCAACTTTTCAAAAGCTTCCTGCTGGGTCTCAGTCCATACAAATTTTACCCCTTTCATTATGAGTTTAGTCAGAGGTGCAGCCAACACCGAAAAACCTTTCACAAACCTTCTATAGTATCCTGCCAATCCCAGGAAACTCCGTATCTCCGATACTGACCTAGGTGTCTTCCACTCCAAAACTGCTTTAATTTTTCGAGGATCCACCTTAATCCCCTCAGCAGAGACCACATGTCCTAAGAAAGTTACCTCCCTCAACCAGAATTCACACCTGCTGAACTTCGCATAAAGTTCCTTCTCCCTTAACACTTGTAGCACTATACGGAGATGCTCATCATGCTTTGCTTCCGTTTCAGAATATACCAGAATATCGTCAATAAAGGCGACTACGAATTGATCCAGAAATGGTTGAAACACCCGATTCATCAGATCCATAAATGCCGCAGGAGCGTTCGTCAGCCCAAATGGCATAACCAGAAATTCGTAACGACCATACCGAGTCCTGAATGTCGTCTTACGGATATCCATCTCCTTGACCCTTAACTGATGATATCCAGATCTAAGGTCGATCTTAGAAAATACAAAAGCCCCCTTAAGCTGGTCAAACAGATCATCAATCCTTGGCAGTGGATACTTATTCTTAATGGTCAGTTTGTTCAACTGGCGATAGTCAATGCACATCCGCATTGTACCATCCTTCTTCTTCACGAATAACACTGGTGCTCCCCATGGAGACACGCTTGGCTTAATAAAGCCCCTATCCAACAACTCTTGAATTTGTGCCTTTAGCTCCACCAACTCCTTCAGTGCCATCCTATACGGTGCGATAGACACTGGCGCCGTTCCAGGCAACAAGTCGATTCTAAACTCCACTTCTCGGTTTGGAGGTAATCCCTGAAGCTCCTCTAGAAAAACATCTTGAAACTCCTTTACGGTCCTGACCTTATCCACTGTCAATCCCTTCCCTTCCGACTGGCTTACGAATGCCAAATAGGCCTTACAACTTTTTCTAATCCACCTTTCGGCCCTCAATACCGACACCACATTAGACAAATAATCCCTTCGCTCACCTATCATCATAACCTTCTCACCCTCCGTGGTCCTTAACACCATTTGTTTTGCAGCACAATCCAAAGTCGCCCTATGCTTAACAAGCCAGTCCATTCCCAGAATGAGGTCAAACTCTCTGAACGACAACTCCATTAGATCTCCAGGAAAGATCCTACCTTGAGTTTCTAGGGGTACATCCCTATATAGTTTGTCTACCCTAACCGAGTGGCCCAAAGGACTTAACACAGAGACCCCACTCACTATATTTTTAGAATGCACTCCCAATGACCCAGATATGTCACATGCAACATAGGAATGAGTAGATCCAATATCCACTAAAGCAGTATACGGCATGCTAGAAACGAAAAACGTACCAGTTATGACGTCAGGTGCGTCGCCCTCCTCTCGACGACGAGCCGCATACACTAACGCTGGCTGCCGAGCCTCAGCATTTTCGGCACCCCTGCCAGACGCCCCTCGACCTCGACCATTTCCATTTCCATTTCCGCCCCTACCTTGTCCACGTCCTCTCGGTGGTTGTGGTCCACCTCTCATGGGTTGAACAACCCTCAGACAAAGAACTTTGAGCCCGATCAGCTCTCGTAGGCGATCCTTAACTCTATGCTCCATAGATCCGCATCGGAAACAAGCACCGGAATGTTTCCTACACTCACCCAAATGTACCTTTCCACAGTCTCCACAAATTGGCGGTCTAACCACATTCACCGAAGCTGCTCGAACTGGCTCCTCCACTCTCGCCCTTTTGACATTCTTATTTGCTCCACCCGAAGGTCTAGAATCCCTTTGGTAACGGTTTCGATCTTTCTAACGGTTCTGCCTCTTAGTACGCTTTACCTCCTCAGCTATCTTAGCTTTTTCCACCAGAACCGCGAAGTCCCGCTCCCTCTGCGGAGCAATCAGCACCTTAAGGTCATCTTTGAGTCCATCCTCAAAGCGAACACTACGCTCATACTCTGTAGTGACTATCCCCACAGCATACCGGCTCAGCCTCAGAAACTCAACCTCATACTCAGCAACAGTTTTACATCCTTGGACCAGATTCAGGAATTCCTTCCTGCGGGCATCCACATAACTTGCCCCGACGTACTTTCCTTTAAAGGCTGTCTTAAACAGCCCCCAAGTAACGCTATCAACTAGGGTTCCATCCCTCACGGTGAGCCACTACTGATAAGCCTCATCTCGCAGCAGCGATACGACCCTCTTCATCTTCTGCTCCACCGAGCAGTCCAAGTCATCCATAATTCATTTTGTGGCCTCCAACCAATATTCTGCCACATTCGGGGCTACACCAGATATGCCCCTAAAGATCTCCGCTCCGTTAGCTCGGAGTCGTTCAGAAATCGATCCTCGAATTCCATTGCCCGAACTTGCCCCGACAACCCTTTCCAGAACTCGAAGCATAGCCTGCGACAGGGCGTCATCCCCGACACCACGATCATGAGACTCCACTTCTGTTGCCGATGGTACTAGTGCATTTGCCGCCGGCATATGTCCCGAAGATGAAGATACCGCTCGAGCCCTTCCTCGGCCACTCCACGGCCTCTTCCACGATTGGCTCTTGTACTCATATCGTATTATCTGATTATGAATTTTATACATTAATATCATTCCAAGGTGTTTTATGATTCTGACAGTAATTCAGAGTTGGTTTTCGTAGAATCAATGTCTAGCTACAGTTCAGTCTTTTAGCAAGCTTTTCTAGGATTTCAGTAGCATCCTGTCTAGAGTATTCTAGTAAAGTTTCAGTACAGACAGATAATTCAGAATATATCCAAAAAATTTAGAATACTGACAGGCTTGGGCCGGAGATTCGGAATGCCACCTTCAGAAGTCCAGATTTTAAAAACAGAATTTTTTTTTCGAAATCTTCGTTTTTGTAAACCCATTCCACAGCCGAGTTGTTGCAACCTGGCTCTGATACCACAAAATGTAACACCCCAAACCCGGCCTAGACGTTATGACTGGATCTGACGTGCCACATCAAAATGTTAAAACATTTTTTTCATTCTAAGTCTAGGAAATCGTACTTGATGTTCAAAGGATTAATTCATTGAGGGTTAAAGTGAATGGAAGCTGCGCACCAGGTAAGAAACCGAAAAAAGGAGGTGAGTCCATCAGACTCCTTAAGTACCAAGGTCTTTCAGATCCAATCCTAGACATGCACACCGCCATTGCCACACTCTAACATTGCGTATATTTTTAGGTTACCATTGAAATTATGTCTATTTTAGAATAAAACGTATTTAAGTTTGTAAAACATTATCATAGCAGAAGTCTTGTTTGTAATCGTGTTACTTCGAAATCAGTTTATGTTTTTGGAAAACAAACCCTAGATCTAGCCCATTTTGATAGTTAATATAATTTAAGGTCATCATGATAAGTTATAAATCGAAACCCAATTAAAAATAATCATAAGCGGCCTTATTACATAAAAAACCCAAATCATCAAAGTAAAGAAAATTGAAGTCCAAATCACCAAAAGAAATCCATATTGCAGAATCAGTGGCCACTCCGAATCCCTCGCAGCTCCAAGCCCACTATGGCTGGGGATTACCTGCATGGATGAAAATAGGGGATGAGTTTGGGGAAACTCAGTGTGTAAAATTAACCCAACCATAGCCCATATCAGCTCAAACCACAGAAATAGAATAAATTGGCCTTAGCCGAGCGAATCTGAAATTAAGCCCATAGGCCCATAACAGATCAGATCAGATATTTCATGTATATGTAAAACCTAACACATAACCAACCACATACACCCCCTTACCAACCTTTCACCATGTGGGGAGACTACTCGACCCACCCAACCGCTACACGCCATAGAATTATGCAGCATGGCTGCCAAAACAGATAATGTGACAGAGTCACTAGGTACAGATAATCGTGGCAGAGCCACCAGAACAGAAATATGTGGCAGAGCCACCAGATCAGATAATTGTAGCATAGCCACCAGGACGCTTCCTCCAAAATATAACCCATGTCCCCATGCAACAAATATTTATTCATGGCATACATCATACAGATTTAAATCAACATGCTTTTCAGACAAAATTAACCCTAGGGGCATATTGGTCATTTACACCTAGGGGTATCATGGTAATTTTCCATACATAAGGGTATTGTAGTGATTTAGCTACTTCTAGGGCTTTCATGCATATCCTATCCATTTACGTACTATCAGAATACTTACCACGCATACTTTTCAAATTGAACCCGTTGGCCCATGAACCCGATTTTTGGCCCATTAAGCCCACATTATCAAAATCTACGAAATCGCTCGTACTGCAGTTTATTACCTTCAGAATACCAAACATACAAACCCAACTATCTTACGAGCATTCGCACACTCACAAATTCGAAAAATACCAACTTTCTGGCATTTCGGCTTTTCAGCTTTTGTCGATCTAGTCTATGAGAGGGTGTCAGTTACATACCTGTTTTGCGACGATTCGTTGTCGAGATCCAGGCACGAACTACCTACAATTAAATCACTAACATATTACTCAAGATATCAAATTAATACTGAGTAAATAGCCCCTTACCATATTCGGCCAAACATGCTTAGAACCTTCTTGCACTTACCTTGTTGCCGAACTATATCTTAAATCCAAAGATCTGATCGTTCCACTTGTCCAAGCCCTTGATCAGCAGCCTCTAAATCACACCATTTACGAGAGCGGAATAGTTATATAACCCCTTAGGGCTACAAGTCCAAATCGACAGCCTCCCTAACATTTAGGGATTTCGGCCTTTCCTAAAATACGAAAGAAAGACTATGTTTTGAAACTACATACCACCGATTCCTTCGACCAATGTTTCTAATTGATGCCTACTTAAATCCAATGCCGCTCTACCCTCAAACGATTACCAAAGTCAAGCCTTCAGTGTTTTCAATATTCGGCTAAGTCCCTATGAAAGTGGGGTTTTCAACTTTTTTGCAACTGTGTAGAAAAAGATGAATTAATAGGGTTTTACTGTGGTCTTGTCGACAAAAACTTGAGGTTTAAAGGAGGAAAGAATCGGCCAAAGATAATAAGCAAAATAAGAGAATTTAGCTTGGAAAAATCGGCATAGAAGAAAGGTTAGCTTTCGGGATTTCGGCTTTTTATGGCCAAAGGCTATGAAGCTTTTGAAACGTCTGAAGGGAAGGATAGAGATGAACAAGAGGTTAGAAGGGTTCGACTATGAAGGAGAAAGGAGAATAAGAAAAAGGTTGATGAAGAGGGGAGAAAAATGAAGAGGGAAATGGTCAGCAAACGGCCCAACTTCCCCTTAATGCCGAATTTTATACTGACCTTAACCCTAGCCGAATTTTGCCTCCCTAAAGCTCCCCTTGGCCGGCCAACCCTTGCTTCTTAAGGGTCCATTATTCGGCCAACATAGCTCTCCCTAATCAGCTCCTAAATTCTCTCCCTTATCCCCTCCTTACTCAATCTCCTGAGCAACTCCAGCTCTTCCTAACAGATCTTTCACTTGGTTCCACTACTTACCTTTTCCATTCATAAAATTAATCCTTATTTCTGTCATTGTGACTTGAACACAGGTCCTCCCAATCATCCACACGCCACTTATAGCATTCCCGATGGCGTCCTTAGCCACTTTACCACATGCTTCCTTGTGATTTATTTTACACAATTAATACCTCAAAGCCCAATTAACCAGAACCCATTTTTCTTATAGAATTAAAATTAATTAAAACTACCGGGTTTTACCTTAAGCTTGGGCCTTCTAGAGGCCCACTAACGTACTTAATCCTACGACAAACAAACAAGACACAGAAATTTTAAATTTTTCCAACATTTTTAGAATTCCAGAAAATTGGGGCGTTACAACTCTACCCTCCTTAAAGAAATTTCGTCCTCGAAATTTACCTAGTCCGAACAGATGAGGGTATTGTTGCTGCATCGCCTCCTCTGGCTCCCAAGTAGCTTCCTCTCTGCCATGATTACCCAAAAGCACCTTTACTAATGGGACAAATTTCCTTCTCAGAATCTTAACATCGATATCCAAAATTTGCACAGGCTCCTCCTCAAAAGTCAAATCAGTTTGCACCTCAATTTCTGCTACCGGCACGACATGAGTAGGATCAGAACGATAATGCCTTAACATGGAGACGTGGAAAACATCGTGAATCCTATCCAACTCTGAAGGTAATTCCAACTGATAAGCTACTGGGCCTACTCGCTTCAAAACCCGATAAGGCCCACTGAACCGCGGACTCAACTTGCCTTTCTTACTAAACCTCAATATCTTCTTCCAAGGAGAAACCTTTAAAAAGACCATATCCCCTACTGAGTACTCAATCTCCTTACGCTTCAAATCTGCATACGATTTTTTCCTATCAGATGCACCTCTCTCCGTACAGGTAATGTCTCCAAATCTTAAGTGCAAAAACCACTGCTGCTAATTCCAAATCATGAGTAGGATAGTTCCCCTCGTGAGGCTTAAGCTGCCGTGACGCATATGCAACCACCTTACCCTCTTGCATTAGCATGCAGCCTAAACCTACATGTGATGAGTCGCTGTACAAAGTAAAATCCTTCCCAGACTCCGGCTGAATTAACACAGGTGCTTCAGTCAAAACTTTCTTCAACTTTTCAAAAGCGTCCTGCTGGGTTTCAGTCCATACAAATGGTACCCCTTTCATTATGAGTTTAGTCAGAGGTGCAGCCAACACCGAAAAACCTTCCACAAACTTTCTTTAGTATCTTGCCAATCCCAGGAAACTCCGTATCTTCGATACTGACCTAGGCGTCTTCCACTCCAAAACTGGTTCAATTTTTCGAGGATCCACCTTAATCCCCTCAACAGAGACCACATGTCCTAAGAAAGTTACCTCCCTCAACCAGAATTCACACCTGCTGAACTTTGCATAAAGTTCCTTCTCCCTTAACACTTGTAGCACTATACGGAGATACTCATCATGCTTTGCTTCCGTTTCAGAATATACCAGAATATCATCAATAAAGACGACTACGAATTGATCCAGAGATGGTTGAAACACCCGATTCATCAGATCCATAAATACCGCAGGAGCGTTCGTCAGCCCAAATGGCATAACTAGAAATTCGTAATGGCCATACCGAGTCCTGAATGCCGTCTTATGGATATCTATCTCCTTGACCCTTAACTGATGAGATCCAGATCTAAGGTCAATCTTAGAAATACAGAAGCCCCCTTAAGCTGGTCAAACAGATCGTCAATCCTTGGCAGTGGATACTTATTCTTAATGGTCAGTTTGTTCAACTGGCGATAGTCAATGCACATCTACATTGTACCATCCTTCTTCTTCACGAATAACACCGGTGCTCCCCATGGAGACACGCTTGGCCTAATAAAGCCCCTATCCAACAACTCTTGAATTTGTTCCTTTAGCTCCACCAACTCCTTCAGTGCCATCCTATACGGTGCGATAGACACTGGCGCCGTTCCAGGCAACAAGTCGATTCCAAACTCCACTTCTCGGTTTGGAGGTAATCCCGGAAGCTCCTCTAGAAAAACATCTTGAAACTCCTTTACGGTCCTGACCTTATCCACTGTCAATCCCTTCTTTTCTAACTGGCTTACGAATGCCAAATAGGCCTCACAACCTTTTCGAATCCACTTTTCGGCCCTCAATGCCGACACCACATTAGACAAATAATCCCTTCCTCACCTATCATCATAACCTCCTCACCCTCCGTGGTCGTTAACACCATTCGTTTTGCATCACAATCCAAAGTCGCCCTATGCTTAACAGCCCAGTCCATTCCCAGAATGAGGTCAAACTCTACGAACGGCAACTCCATTAGATCTCCAGGAAAGATCCTACCTTGAGTTTCTAGGGGTACATCCCTATACAGTTTGTCTACCCTAACTGAGTGGCCCAAAGGACTTAACACAGAGACCCCACTCACTATCTTTTCAGAATGCACTCCCAATGACCCAGATATGGCACATGCAACATAGGAATGAGTAGATCCAATATCCACCAAAGCAGTATACGGCATGCTAGATAGATAATTCAGAATATATTCAGAAAAATTCAAAATACTTATAGGCTTGGGCCAGAGATTCGAAATGCCACCTTCAGAAGTCCAGATTTTAAAAACAGAATTTTTTTTGAAATCTTCGTTTTTGTAAACCCATTCCACAGCCGAGTTGTTGTAACCTGGATCTGATACCATAAAATGTAACACTCCAAACCCGACCTAAACGTTATGACCGGATCCGACGTGCCACATCAAAACGTTAAAACATTTTTTTCATTCTAAGTCTAGGAAATCGTACTTGATGTTCAAAGGATTAATTCATTGAGGGTTAAAGTGAATGGAAGCTGCGCATCAGGTAGGAAACCGGAAAAAGGAGGTGAGTCCATCGGACTGCTTAGGTACCAAGCTCTTTCGAATCCAATCCTAGACATGCACACCGCTATTGCCACACTCTAACATCGCGTATATTTTTAGGTTACCATTGAAATTATGTCTATTTTAGAATAAAACGTATTTAAGTTTGTAAAACGTTATCATAGCAGAAGCCTTGTTTGTAATCGTGTTACTTCGAAATCAGTTTATGTTTTTGGAAAACGAACCCTAGATCTAGCCCATTTTGATAGTTAATATAATTTAAGGTCATCATGATAAGTTATAAATCGAAACCCAATTAAAAATAATCATAAGCGGCCTTATTACATAACAAAACCCAAATCATCAAAGTAAAGAAAATTGAAGTCCAAATCACCGAAAGAAATCCATATTGCAGAACGAGTGGCCATTCCAAATCCCTCGCAGCTCCAAGCCCACTACGGCTGGGGATTACCTGCATGGATGAAAATAGGGATGAGTTTGGGAAACTCGGTGTGTACAATTAACCCAACCATAGCCCATATCACTCAAACCACGTAAATGTAATAAATTGGCCTTAGCCCGAGCGAATCTGAAATTAAGCCCATAGGCCCATAACAGATCAGATCAGATATTTCATGTATATGCAAAACCCAACACATAACCAACCACATACACCCCCTTACCAACCTTTCACCATGTGGGAGACTACTCGACCCACCCAACCGCTACACGCCACGAAATTATGCAAAGATGGTGCCGAGCAGAATAATGTGACGAGTCACTAGATACTGATAATTGTGGCGAGCCACCGTATCGAAAATATGTGGCAAAGCCACCAGATCAGATAATTGTGGCATAGCCACCAGGACGCTTCCTCCAAAATATAACCCATGTCCCCATGCAACAAATATTCATTCATGGCATACATCATACAGATTTAAATCAACATGATTGCCAGACAAAATTATCCCTAGGGGCATATTGGTCATTTACACCTAGGGGGTATCATGGTAATTTTCCATACATAAGGGTATTGTAGTGATTTAGCTCCTTCTAGGGTTTTCATGCATATCCTATCCATTTACGTACTATCATAATACTTACCGCGCATACTTACCAAATTGAGCCCGTTGGCCCATGAACCTGATTTTTGGCCCATTAAGCCCATATTATCAAAATGTACGAAATCGCACGTACTACAGTTTATTACCTTCAGAATACCAAACATAGAAACCCAACTATCTTACGAGCATTCGCACACTCGCAAATTCCCAAAATACCAACTTTCTGGCATTTCGGCTTTGTGGCTTTTGCCGATCTAGTCTATGAGAGGGTGTCAGTTACACACCTGTTTTGCGGCGATTCGTTGTCGAGATCCATGCACGAACTGCCTACAATTAAATCACTAACATATTACTCAAGATATCGAATTAATACTGAGTAAATAGCCCCTTACCGTATTTGGCCAAACATGCTTAGAATCTTCTTGCTCTTACCTTGTTACCGAACTATGTCTTAAATCCAAAGATCTGATCGTTCCACTTGTCCAAGCCCTTGATCAGCAGCCTCTAAATCACACCATTTAGCAAAGCGAGCAGTTATTACAACCCCTTAGGGCTACAAGTCCAAATCGATGACCTCCATAACATTTAGGATTTGGCCTTTCCTAAAATACTGAAAGAAAGACTATGTTTTGAAACTACTTACCATCGATCCCTTCACCAATGTTTCCAATTGAAGCCTACTTAAATCCAATGTTGCTCTACCTCAAACGATCACCAAAGTCAAGCCTTGATGTTTTCAATATTCGGCTAAGTCCCTATGAAAGTGGGGTTTTGGCTTTTTGCAACCGTAGAAAAAGATGAATTAATAGGGTTTCTTGTGGTCTTGTCAACAAAAACTTGAGGTTTAAAGGAGGAAAGAATCGGCCAAAGATGATAAGCAAAATAAGAGAATTTTTTAGGAAAAATCGCACGTAAGAAAGTCTGACTTTCGGAGTTCGTCTTTTATGGCCAAAGGCTATGAAGGTTTTGAAACGTCTGAAGGAAGGATGGATGAACAAGAGGTTAGAAGGGTTCGGCTATGAAGGAGAAAGGAGAATAAGAAAAATGTTGATGAATAGAGGGGAGAAAAATGAAGAGGGAAATGGTCAGCAAACGGCCCAACTTCCCCTTAATGCCGAATTTTATATTGACCTTAACCCTAGCCGAATTTTTCCTCCCTAAAGCACCCCTTGGCTGGCCAACTCTTGCTCCTCAAGAGTCCATTATTCGGCCAACACAGCTCTCCCTAATCAGCTCCTAAATTCTCTCCCTTATCCCCTCCTTACTCAATCTCTTGAGCAACTCCAACTCTTCTTAATCTTTCACTTGGTTCCCACTACTTACCTTTTCCATTCATAAAATTAATCTCTTATTTGTCTTTGTCATTGTGACTTGAACCAGGTCCACCCAATCATCCACACGCCACTTATAGGATTCCCGATGCCGTCTTAGCCACTTTACCACATGCTTCCTTGTGATTTATTTTACACAATTAATACCTAAAAGCCCAATTAACCAGAACCCCTTTTTCTTATAGAATTAAAATTAATTAAAACTACCGGGTTTTACCTTAAGCTTAGGCCTTCTAGAGGCCCACTAACGTACTTAATCCTACGAAAAACAACCAGGACATAGAATTTTTAAAATTTTCCAACATTTTTAAAATTCCCGAAAATTGGGGCGTTACAACTCTACCCTCCTTAAAGAAATTTCGTCCTCGAAATTTACCTGGTCCGAACAGATGAGGGTATTGTTGCTGCATCGCCTCCTCTGGCTCCCAAGTAGCTTCCTCTCTGCCATGATTACGCCAAAGCACCTTTACTAATGGGACAGATTTCCTTCTCAGAATCCTAACATCTCTATCCAAAATTTGCACAGGCTCCTCCTCAAAAGTCAAATCAGTTTGCACCTCAATTTCTGCAACCAGCACGATATGAGTAGGGTCAAAATGATAGCGCCTTAACATGGAGACATGGAAAACATCGTGAATCCTGTCCAACTCTGGAGGTAATTCCAACTAATAAGCTACTGGGCCCACTCACTTCAAAACCCGATAAGGCCTAATGAACCGCGGACTCAACTTGCCTTTCTTACCAAACCTCAATATCTTATTCCAAGGAGAAACCTTTAAAAGGACCATATCCCCTACTGAGTACTCAATCTCCTTACGCTTCAAATCTGCATACGATTTTTGCCTATCAAATGCACCTCTCTCCGTACGTGTAATGTATCCAAATCTTAAGTGCAAAAACCACTGCTGCTAATTCCAAATCATGAGTAGGATAGTTCCTCTCGAGAGGCTTAAGCTGTCGTGATGCATATGCAACCACCTTACCCTCCTGTATTAACACGCAGCCCAAAACTACGTGTGATGTGTCGCTGTACACAGTAAAATCCTTCCCAGACTCCGGCTGAATTAACATAGGTCCTTCAGTCAAAACTTTCTTCAACTTTTTAAAAGCTTCCTGCTGGGTCTCAGTCCATACAAATGGTACCCCTTTCCTTATGAGTTTAGTCAGAGGTGCAGCCAACACCGAAAAACCTTCCACAAACCTTCTGTAGTATCCTGCCAATCCCAGGAAACTCCGTATCTCCGATACTGACCTAGGCATCTTCCACTCCAAAACTGCTTCAATTTTTCGAGGATCCACCTTAATCCCCTCAGCAGGGACCACATGTCCTATGAAAGTTACCTCCCTCAACCAGAATTCACACTTGCTGAACTTTGCATAAAGTTCCTTCTCCCTTAACACTTGTAGCACTATACGGAGATGCTCATCATGCTTTGCTTCTGTTTCAGAATATTCCAGAATATCGTCAATAAAAACGACTACGAATTGATCCAGAAATCGTTGAAACACCCGATTCATCATATCCATAAATGCCGCAAGAGCGGTCGTCAGCCCAAATGGCATAACTAGAAATTCGTAATGACCATACCGAGTTCTGAATGCCGTCTTAGGGATATCCGTCTCCTTGACCCTTAACTGATGATATCCAGATCTAAGGTCGATCTTAGAAAATACAGAGGCCCCTTTAAGCTGGTCAAACAAATCGTCAATCCTTGGCAGTGGATACTTATTCTTAATGGTCAGTTTGTTCAATTGGCGATAGTCAATGCACATCCGCATTGTACCATCCTTCTTCTTCACGAATAACACCGGTGCTCCCCATGGAGACATGCTTGGCCTAATAAAGCCCCTATCCAACAACTCTTGAATTTGTGCCTTTAGCTCCACCAACTCCTTCAGTGCCATCCTATATGGTGCGATAGACACTGGCGCTGTTCCAGGCAACAAGTCGATTCCAAACTCTACTTCTCGATTTGGA
Source organism: Gossypium arboreum (assembly GCF_025698485.1). Taxonomy (NCBI): domain Eukaryota; kingdom Viridiplantae; phylum Streptophyta; class Magnoliopsida; order Malvales; family Malvaceae; genus Gossypium; species Gossypium arboreum. The sequence goes on along the minus strand of NC_069079.1, from coordinate 64,328,219 downwards.
GGTAATCCCGGAAGCTCCTCCGGAAAAACATCTTGAAACTCCTTTACGGTCCTAACCTTATCCACTGTCAATCCCTTCTCTTCTCACTGGCTTACGAATGCCAAATAGGCCTCACAACCTTTTCGAATCCACTTTTCCGCCCTCAATGCTGACACCACATTAGACAAATAATCCCTTCGCTCACCTATCATCATAACCTCCTCACCCTCCGTGGTCGTTAACACCATTCGTTTTGCAGCACAATCCAAAGTCGCCCTATGCTTAACAACCCAGTCCATTCCCAGAATGAGGTTAAACTCTCCGAACGGCAACTCCATTAGATCTCCAGGAAAGATCCTACCTTGAGTTTCTAGGGGTATATCCCTATACAGTTTGTTTACCCTAACCGAGTGGCCCAAAGGACTTAACACAGAGACCCCACTCACTATCTTTTCAAAATGCACTCCCAATGACCCAGATATGGCACATACAACATAGGAATGAGTAGATCCAATATCCACCAAAGCAGTATACGGCATGCTAGAAACCAAGTAACGCTATCAGCTGGGGTTCCATCCCTCACGGTGAGCCGCCACTGATAAGCCTCATCTCGCAGCAGCAATACGGCCCCCTTCAGCTTCTGCTCTACCGAGCAGTCCAAGGCATCCATAACCCGTTCTGTGGCCTCCAACCAATATTCCGTAACATTCGGGGCTACACCAGATATGCCCCTAAAGATCTCTGCTCCGTTAGCTCGGAGTCGTTCAGAAATCGATCCTCGAATTCCATTGCCAGAACTTGCCCCGGCAACCATTTCCAGAACTCGAAGCATAGCCTGCGACAGGGCGTCATCTCTGGCACCAGATCATGAGACTCCACTTCTGTTGTCGATGGTACCGGTGTATCTGCCGCCTGCATATGTCCCGAAGATGAAGATACCGCTCGAGCCCTTCCTCGGCCACGTCCACGGCCTCTTCCACGAGTGGCTCTTGTACTCATATCGTATTATCTGATTATGAATTTTATGCATTAATATCATTCCAATGTTTATTACAGGTGTTTTATGATTCAGACAGTAATTCAGAGTTGGTTTTCGTAGAATCAATGTCTAACTACAGTTTCAGTCTTTTAGCAAACTTTTCTAGGATTTTGGTAGCATCCTATCTAGAGTATTCTAGTAAAGTTTCAGTATAGACAGATAATTCAGAATATATTCAGAAAAATTCAAAATACTTACAGTCTTGGGCCGGAGATTCGGAATGCCACCTTCAGAAGTCCAAATTTTAAAAACAGAATTTTTTTTTGAAATCTTCATTTTTGTAAACCCATTCTACAGCCGAGTTGTTGCAACCTGGCTCTGATACCACAAAATGTAACACCCCAAACCCGGCCTAGACGTTATGACTGGATCCGACGTGCCACATCAAAACGTTAAAACCTTTTTTTCATTCTAAGTCTAGGAAATCGTACTTGATGTTCAAAGGATTAATTCATTGAGGGTTAAAGTGAATGGAAGCTGCGCACCAGGTAGGAAACAGGAAAAAGGAGGTGAGTCCATCGGACTGCTTAAGTACCAAGCTCTTTCGGATCCAATCCTAGACATGCACACCGCCATTGCCACACTCTAACATCACGTATATTTTTAGGTTACCATTGAAATTATGTCTATTTTAGAATAAAACGTATTTAAGTTTGTAAAGCATTATCATAGCAGAAGCCTTGTTTGTAATCGTGTTACTTTGAAATCAGTTTATGTTTTTGGAAAATGAACCCTAGATCTAGCCCATTTTGATAGTTAATATAATTTAAGGTCATCATGATAAGTTATAAATCGAAACCCAATTAAAAATAATCATAAGCGGCCTTATTACATAACAAAACCCAAATCATCAAAGTAAAGAAAATTGAAGTCCAAATCACCAAAAGAAATCCATATTGCAGAACGAGTGGCCACTCTGAATCCCTCGTAGCTCCAAGCCCACTATGGCTGGGGATTACCTACATGGATGAAAATAGGGGATGAGTTTGGGGAAACTCAGTGTGTAAAATTAACCCAACCATAGCCCATATCAGCTCAAACCATAGAAACAGAATAAATTGGCCTTAGCCCAAAACAGAATACAAAATTAAGCCCATAGGCCCATAACAGATCAGATCAGATATTTCATGTATATGCAAAACCTAACACATAACCAACCACATACACCCCCTTACCAACCTTTCACCGTGTGGGGAGACTACTCGACCCACCCAACCGCTACACGCCATTAATTATGCAAAGATGGCTGCCGAGCAGAATAATGTGACAGAGTCACCAGATCTGAGATAATCGTGGCGAGCCACCGATCAAAATATGTGGCAGAGCCACCAGATCAGATAATTGTGGCATAGCCACCAGGACGCTTCCTCCAAAATATAACCCATGTCCCCATGCAACAAATATTCATTCATGGCATACATCATACAGATTTAAATCAACATGTTTTCCAGACAAAATTAACCCTAGGGGCATATTGGTCATTTACACCTAGGGTATTGTAGTGATTTAGCTACTTCTAGGGTTTTCATGCATATCCTATCCATTTACGTACTATCATAATATTTACCGCGCATACTTACCAAATTGAGCCGGTTGGCCCATGAACTCGATTTTTGGCCCATTAAGCCCACATTATCAAAATGTACGAAATCGAACGTACTGCAGTTTATTACCTTCAGAATACCAAACATACAAACCCAACTATCTTACGAGCATTCGCACACTCACAAATTCCCAAAATACCAACTTTCTGGCATTTCGGCTTTTCGGTTTTTGCCGATCTAGTCTATGAGAGGGTCTCAGTTACACACCTGTTTTGCGATGATTCATTGTCGAGATTCACGCACGAACTGCCTACAATTAAATCACTAACATATTACTCTAGATATCGAATTAATACTGAGTAAATAGCCCCTTACCATATTCGGCCAAACATGCTTAGAACCTTCTTGTTCTTACCTTGTTGTCGAACTATGTCTTAAATCCAAAGATCTGATCGTTCCACTTGTCCAAGCCCTTGATCAGCAGCCTCTAAATCACACCATTTACCAAAGCAGAACAGTTATTAAAACCCCTTAGGGCTACAAGTCCAAATCGATAGCCTCCCTAACATTTAGGGATTTCAGCCTTTCCTAAAATACGAAAGAAAGACTATGTTTTGAAACTACTTACCACCGATTCCTTCGACCAATGTTTCCAATTGATGCCTACTTAAATCTAATGCTGCTTTACCCTCAAACGATCACCAAAGTCAAGCCTTCAGTGTTTTCAATATTCGGCTAAGTCCCTATGAAAGTGGGGTTTTCGACTTTTTTGCAACAGTGTAGAAAATGATGAATTAATAGGGTTTTACTGTGGTCTTGTCAACAAAAACTTGAGGTTTAAAGGAGGAAAGAATCGGCCAAAGATGATAAGCAAAATAAGAGAATTTTGCTAGGAAAAATCAGTACAGAAGAAAGTGTAGCTTTCGGGATTTTGGCTTTTTATGGCCAAAGGCTATGAAGGTTTTGAAACGTCTGAAGGGAAGGATGGAGATGAACAAGAGGTTAGAAGGGTTCAGCTATGAAGGAGAAAGGAGAATAAGAAAAAGGTTTATGAAGAGAGGGGAGAAAAAAGAAGAGGGAAATGGTCAACAAACGGCCCAACTTCCCCTTAATGCTGAATTTTATACTGACCTTAACCTTAGCCGAATGTTGCCTCCCTAAAGCTCCCCTTGGCCGGCCAACTCTTGCTCCTCAAGAGTCCATTATTTGGCCAACACAGCTCTCCCTAATCAGCTCCTAAATTCTCTCCCTTATCCCCTCCTTACTCAATGTCCTGAGCAACTCCAACTCTTCCTAACAGTCTTTCACTTCAGTTCCATTACTTACCTTTTCCATTCATAAAAATTAATCCCTTATTTGCTGTCATTGTGACTTGAACCTGGGTCCTCCCAATCATCCACACGCCACTTATAGCATTCCCAGTGGCGTCACTTAGCCACTTTACCACATGCTTCCTTGTGATTTATTTTACACAATTAATACCTAAAAGCCCAATTAACCAGAACCTCTTTTTCTTATGGAATTAAAATTAATTAAAACTACCAGCTTTTACCTTAAGCTTGGGCCTTCTAGAGGCCCACTAATGTACTTAATCCTATGACAAACAAATAGGACACAGAATTTTTAAAATTTTCCAACATTTTTAAAATTCTCGAAAATTGGGGCGTTACATGAGGGGCTGCTCATATTCGATTTCACACCTAATGTCCATTGGAGCACTCAAGACATCATTTGACACCTTTAAAACCATTCAGCTGATCAAAGCAACTCATTAAAAGGCTGTTCACACCATTGGACGTTTTTGGGAAGCTTCAAGGAAACTTTATCTTAATTAAGCTAATTTGAGTTGTCCATTTAGTTTCTTTACTGACCATTGGCGTCTTCCATGCTAAGAAACTTCAAGGAACCTTCATGGAAGCTTCAAGAGACGTTCTAGGAAGTTTCCAAGAAGTTTCATCTCATTTAAGCTGAATATTTGCTGCCCATTTAGCTCCCTAAGTGCCTATTCGGCTAGTTAGATGTTTAGCTATAAATACTTAGCCAATTTTATATTGTTAAGACTTTTTGCTCATTGTTGAATGTTTATAACATTTGTGAGTTTTTCAACTCTCTTAATTAATTTTAAACTCAGCTTGACTTATCTTGCTTGCTAGTGGCGTCATTCAGTTTCTTTGTGTAACACCCCTAACCCATATCTGTCGTCGAATTAGGGTTACGAGGCATTACCTAACCATAACACATCTTAAGAAAGCCAATTATTACTATTCATGTTTATCAAATGCGTGCCTAGCAACAAGTCATTATTTTAGCTCTACATTTGTGCATATTAGTAACCAAACATATCATTACACACCAAGTATTTGTTCAAACGCATATATAAACTTAATATCACTACTATATGGAAAAACTTGACTTTAATGCAATTTATACATATATATTGGGCATATTTTTAACATACTACAAAGAACCATTACAAGAGTACAAAGTACAGACCATCGAATACCCTATATACATGCTAATTATCATACATAAATAGCAACCACATACCCAAGTACAATATACTTATCAATACCCTATTACCGAATCATATAACCAATATAACGATCATTTAAACTTTGTATTGAGCTTACTAAATTGAACTAATTCATAATACAAATCGTGTATTTCAAATAAGCCAATATTAATTTATAATTGAAGTATTTAAATATAAATATATATCCATCAACCATGCTTACTTCATTTAAGCTAATTCATAAAAATATGCATATACAAAACATACCATTATAACAAGCTTGCCAAAATGAATGGTCATAAGTTAACCATATTACTACTTTAAATAATAAGCATATACCAAGCGCAAACATATATATATATATAACATACATATTTATTTAACAAGGAGATCTATCCACAAAATTTCATATCATACCTAATTTACCTTTCAAATATATCATGAAACATATTTACCATAATATACCCTGTTAACATTCCTATGCCAAAACCAAATGCATGAAAGCAATAATATTAAGTCTCATAACAAAACCTTATCAAAGCATATCAACCAAGATTTACATATATATATGCATATATTTACATATAAGCAATAGCCCAACACCAAAATCAAACATGACCATCACCTGAACTAAGCATTAAATCCAAACTTAACAAAGTAATAAGCCATTTTCGCATGGCTCATATTTACATAAACCAAAATCCAACATTTCAAAATCTAATCCAGCATATAAATTCCATAGGTTTGAAAATTCAGCTTATAAAATACCGAAGACAGTCGATAGTGTGATGGACTTTGCTGACGATCCTAGAGGCAAACATAACACACAATAAGTGTGACAGCCCTAAAGTGACCCTAGTCGGAAAGCGGTTTCGGGACCGCTAAACCGAGTCACCAAATTATTTGGATGTGATATTTATGGTCTAAAATATGTGAATATGAATGTGCGAAAATTTTAAGCTTCGATTTAGTAAATTGCATGTGAATTTAGTCAAAAGGACTTGTGTGACACTTTTGAAATGTGATAGGCTAATCTACAAGGATGTAATAGTGCATGTAGTCAAAAGGGAGGACTTGCATGTCAATTTCCCCCCCCTTATTGGTAGTGGCCGGCCATGACAAGGTGGATAGACAAATTGTGATGGGAAAAAAAACATATTATGAAAAGTTTATGACAACATGTTGTGTTAAGAACAATAAAATATGAGGGGAGTGGGAGGAGAAACCAAAGTTGTTTCATCCTTGCTCCCCCATTTTGCTGAAACTAGAAGAGAAAAAAAAGGCTTCATTCTTTGTTCTTCTTGACAAAAAAAAATGAAAGAAAGAAGAAATATGTTTTGAGGATTTCGGCAAGATAGCAAGCTAAAATATTGAGGTATGTGCATTCGGTCATAGAGAAAATTGAATCAAAAGTTTGGTTGCCTTGATTTTTGGCTTAGAAGATGGCTAGAATGAGCTCAAGAGCCTAGAGGATCAAAGTTGGATAAGGGAAAGAAAGAGGTGATCGAATAGCCGTCGTAATCGTTCGGCAACTTCCGAGGTAAGTTTTAAGTGATTAAATGTTGAGTAAATTCAACTATAATAGGATATAATGAGTTGATTTAATAAGATATGATATGGCCTAATGGCCGATGTGATGAATGTGAAAGTGTATGTATATATGTGATATGGCCTAATGGCCGATGTGATGAATGTGAAAGTGTATATATATGTGATAAGGCCTAATGGCCGATGTGATGAATGTGAAAGTGTATGTATATATGTGATATGGCCTAATGGCCGATGTGATGAATGTGAAAGTGTATATATATGTGATAAGGCCTAATGGCCGATGTGATGAATGTGAAAGTGTATATATATGTGATAAGGCCTAATGGCCGATGTGATGAATGTGAAATATATGTGTGATGTGTATATGTGGTAAAGCCGAAGGGCTAATGTGAAACATTTATAAGATATGTGTATGTGGTAAAGCCGAATGGCTAATGTGAAATATATGTATATGTGGTAAAGCCGAATGGCTAATGTGAATGTTGTAATATGTGATTAAATGTACATGAAACTTGGAAATATGTTCCGGGTGAGACCCGATGACTACGTGTGGAGATTATGTCCGGGTAAGACCCGATGACTACATGTGGAGATTATGTTCGGGTAAGACTTCATAATAAGAATTGCTTATAAATATACGCAATGCGAAAGGTTAAACAGGTATGTACTCCAAGTTTATATATGATGCATACGAGAGCAATCTATGGGACTATTCCTATGATTATGTGACATCGGATTAGTGTGAGAGTTTATCTGCCTATTGCATATGATGAGATGTGCATATTCGGTAAAGGGATGGTATGCCCGAAGGAAGAGTGAAATAAAAATACGAACAACTATGTTATAATTTGATTGTTATCTGTTGACACTTGCTTAAAACTTACTAAGCATTGTAATGCTTACTCCGCTTATTCTGTTTCCTCTATCTTATAGGTCTCATTCTTGAAGCTACTGGGCTCGGGGATCGTCAACAACTAGTCACACTATCACTATCCACTGTTTGGTACTGCTATGTTTTGGAATATCTTATGGCATGTATAGAATAGACTAGTAGTGAGAGGATATTTTGGTTAATGTATAGGACTACCCTTTTGTTGTGGGTCATGGACCCTTTGGATTTGTATAATTTTGGGTAGCCATGCGAAAATGGCTTATAAATGTTTTGAGCATAATGTTATAATCATTCGGTATGTATATGCTCATTAAGAGGCATGGAAATGTTTGGAAACGATCAGCTATTAGAATGGTTCATCATGATTATATTTTGGACTATATATGCAAGAGGGTTAGTTGAATCATAGAAACTATGTGTTAGATAAAGTCCACCCTAAAAATAGATGCTGGCAGCAGCAGTGATGTGGATGTGAAAAATCACTAAAAATAGTATAGATGGAATTAAATAGTGAATAAATTATGTAAATGAACCTTGATGAATCTACTTTCATATGGAAGAAACGAAACGGTCATATGAGTTGTATGTTAAGAGATATTTAGGTTTTCGTGAAACAGGGCCAGAACGGTTTCTGGATTCCCTGTTATGAATTTGGAAATTCATTGTAAATTAACCAGAGATAATTGGGAGTCATGACATATATGTATATATTCCTCTTTGAGTCTAGTTTCTATAGAAACAAACGGCATCAGTATTGAAGCCCTGTACAGGGAGATATCCAGGTCGTAATGCATGAAGATCAGTGTAGTCGTACCCTGTAACAGTGGAGACTTTAACTAATAAACTGTACTAATTGGCCCGACCAAAAATTCTAGAAAAATATATGTAGATGGACATATGAGTCTAGTTTCGGGGAAAAATTTCGAATCTGATTTTCGAGTTGTGGAACTCAAGCTATGATTTTTAAGGTGACAGTGACGCAGTTAGCCAACTGCCTGGAAAATTTTTAATTGGACTGTGAGAGTAAATGAATTAGTCGGTTAGCACCTCGTGTTCGACTCCGGTAACGGTCTCGGGTACGGGGTGTTACAATAAGCTATTAAAGCTTAGTAAGTCATAAGTAAATAACAACTCAATGACATTATCAACTTATTTTAACCAAACCAAGTTATACTATCATAGTCACATTTAATCTCAATTTCAACATTTCATAATTAACATATGCTTTCATAAATAACCTTATCTTAATCGATTGTACATATATACATATTCCAAGTATCATTCAATTTCAAAGACATAACATCATTATATAACTGAATGTATTTACACACGTATACATAAACTCATGAATCAAAATATAACATCACCTGTATATACATAACATATAGCCGAATATTCTTTGCAAGTACACATATGTTCACATTAATAACTTATATAATTTGCATCATATATCAATTGGCCAACTTACCTTATTTTCGAATAGGTAATCAACTAACTCATACTTGATCATTTTAGCTCATTTTGCACCATCGTTCACATCTTATCATTGCCCGTTGAACCATTTGAAATTGAATAAGATACTCAGATAATCACATATATCAAACAATGCCAACGTCCCAAACGTGGTCTTACATGCTATCTTATATCGATGCCACTGTCCCATATAGGGTCTTACACGAATCAAATACGATGCCGATGTCCCAGACATGGTCTTACACGTAACCACATATATCGATGCCAACGTCCCAGACGTGGTCTTACACGAAAAAACATATCGGATCCTATGTCATGACATATGTATCCTAGCTATTCCTAAGGTTAGTATGGGACTTTTGGATGTCGTAACTCGGTCAGAACGAACTCGTAGACATAATTCCATATCATATTCACATTCGGCTAACAACATATACACTTCACATAATTCATTTAAGCATAATAAGCTCATATTTATTTAAGATAAACAATATCTATTTGCTTATAAACTTACCTCGAACGATGAAAATCGGAACGAGACGACTAAATGACAACTTTAGTTTTCCCCCGATCCAAATCCAATTTCTTTGGTTCTTGATCTAAACATATTTAAATTAAACTCATTCAAACATATTTTCACTCAATTTAGTCCAAAAACACATAAATGAGCAAATTACTATTTTACCCCTTACATTTTACAATTTTTACAATTTAGTCCAAATTGCATAAAACACAAAACATGCAAAATTTCAATATATCATGCTTAGGCCAAATCTTCCTTATATTCATACTAGTCCATACATTTCATTTATTTCACATTTTAGTCCCTCAATTAATTATTTTTTCAATTTAGTCCTAATTACTAAAAACCATCAAAAATTTCAATACGAAACATGTTAATCTAAAACATATATTTCATATTTCATCAACTAACATCACAAAAATAAAATATTCATCAATGGAGTAACTCAAAATATTTATCAAAATAAAAAATTCAAGCATGGGCTTTGTATCATAGCAACGATCTCAAAAACGAAAAAATTATCAAAAATCGAACTAAAACTGTAACACCCCGAACCCGAGACCATCGCCGGTGTCGGACACGAGGGGTTAACAAGCCAAGTTCACATGTTTTGCCCACCAATTTGACATTTCCAGTCAGGCTGGAAAACTGCGTCACCGTCGCCTTAAAAATCATATCTCGAGTTTCAAAACTCGGAAACTGGTTTCGTTAATTTTCCCTGAATTTAGACTCATATATCCATCCATGGATTTATTTCTAGAATTTTTGGTCAGGCCAATTGGTACAGTTTATTAGTTAAAGTCACCCATGTTACAGGGATCGACTGCTCTGACCTTCGCGCGTTATAACTTGAATATCTCTCTGTACAGAACTTTAATACTGGTGCCGTTTGTTTCTGATGAAACTAGACTCAAAATGGAATCTGTACATATAAGGCACGACTCCTAATTCTTTCTGGATAATTTATAGTAAATTTTTAAAGTTGCGACAGGGGACCCAGAAACCGTTCTGGCCCTGTCTCACAATAGCTTTAATATCTCTTAACATGTAACTCCTATGACCATTTCGTTTCTTCCATATGAAAATAGACTCATCAAGGTTCATTTACATAGCTTATTCACTATTTAATACCATTCCTACAAATTTTGGTGATTTTTCACATTCACGTCACTGCAGCTGGCAGCATCTGTTTTAAGGTAGGTCTTACCTATTTTGTAGTCTCCATGAACCAACTAGTCTTGCCATACATAGGTTCATATATGATCATTTTAACCATACCAATGGCTGATCATGTGACCAACACTCCCATTTCCAATCCATAATCACATCATGACACCATATATATACATACAAACCAAAAATAGTCCAAGTTCATGCTTCCTTTTACGAGCCATTTTCGCATGGCCGTATACATATACATCACCACATTTTAAACCAACAAGGGGTAGTCCTATACATGCCATTTCAAAGTTCAAACAAAATTTATACCAAAATAGAGCGTTGATAGTGTGGATGACTTGACTTTATTGATCCCGAATCCGATTGCTATCGAGCGAAATCTATAAACAGAGAGCCAAAGTAACAGGGTAAGCATTTTTATGCTTAGTAAGTCTCAAGGAATATAATCAACTCTAATTACAGCAATACATTCACATAGCCAAATGCATCATTTCATTAATACACATTCTTACTTCACACTTCATCATTATATACTTTCACAAAGTATCAATCAATTCAATAACTGAAATTCATTAGTCGATTGAGCGAATGTTGCTCAAACATGTCGACTTTCAATGCACATATAAACGTACCTTATTCTTGGGCTTCTCGAGTGTACTAATTGAATTTATTATAGCAACCAACACTCACCTCCAGCCCAAGATTCTTGAATATAACGGATATAAGCATGTGCACAAATGCCTTGGTCTTAGCCGGATAGAATGACTTCATACGAATGCCTTGGTCTTAGCCGGATATAGCCGCTAGCACAATTGCCTTGGTCTTAACCGGATATAATTTCAACATAATTGTCTTGGGCTTAGCCGGATATCATTCAATTTCTCATGCACACACATCAATAATCATTGGACATACATATTTCATTTTCGTTACTAAGGCTCAAACACAATTATAATCATTAGCATAATCGCCTTGAGACTTAGCCGGGTACAATTCGAATACTCATACACACATAAATCAATAATCAATACATCCATATTTCATTCCACATAATTCAATTAAGGTCACTTCTTGAGGACTTACCTCGGATGTTGTCGAGCGGCTTTTACGGCTATTCGATCACTTTTCCTTCCCTTGTCCAATTGTGGCCCTCTTAGCTCTTGAGCTAATTCAAACAAATTCAATCTATTAAAACCTCATTGTGCTAGCTTATGGCGAATATGACAAGGAGTTTAAATGGTCATATGGCCACTCTTTAGCTTGAATACACAATGGTCATGCACATTTTATACTACATCAAGCAATTCAATACAATTTATTCGAGCATCAAGGAAAAGCTAAGGCCTTCAATAGGCTACCCAAGGCGAATATTCATGTACATGTTGAGGCCAATTATGCATAATACCTCACAAAAACAGCATGCATTTTACTAGTTAATGCTTTGCATAGTGTTGCTCAAAACTTATAATATAGCATCAAGCACTCATATGTGTGCTAGGCGAATGTGCTTGCAATTTCACATTCATTCTTCAACATCTTCTTCTTTAAACAAACATATTCATCACTTAGTTCATAACCAAACATCATGTGCAAACATATATATACATATATGAGCATGGCAATTTCAAGGTGTCCATAGCCATCCAAAACACAAATTTTAACTAACATGCAAGAAGCATGAACCATGCTTATGAATGCATCATGGCGAATATGACAATCATGCTCCTTTTCAACTTCAATCATGATTAAACAAAAGAAAACTCAAAATCTTACTCAAGAGTAGACAATCCATCATTGCATGCATCATCATCAAGCTTTACACTTAGCATGCAATGGCTTTATCACCATAACAACTTTGGCCAAATACCATTTCCATGGCATAACAAAGATTTGAGCCATGGCTAACATGCACATCAAGTTAGCAACCAAAACATGCATGAAACTCCTAACACAACCTCATACATACCTTAATCTTGATGCAAACTTAGCCAAATCTCCTTCTAGATCTCTTCCAACCCAAGCATGAAGCAAAAATCCTCCCCCTTTTTCCTTAGTATTTTCGGCCAAGAAGTGAAAATAGATGAACAAATTTTTTTCTTTTCTTTCTTTAGGATATTCGGCCAAGGGCTATGGAGAAAGATGAACACTTTTTTTTTTTTTGTTTCTCATCCTACTAACATTAATTTTTTTTTCCATACTCTTATTTTATTATTTCTAACATCCACCACTAGCAAAACATGTTTAAGACATGTTTTCTTTTGCCCATATTCATCACCATGGCCGGCCACTTCCCTCTCTTTGGGTAAATTGACATGCAAAACCATACTTTTGCATGCATGTACTATTAGACCTTTGAAGATTGGCCTATCACCTTTCAACAATGTTTCATATAAGTCCATCTAAATAAATTCACATGGAAATGATCAAATTAATGCATGCAACTTTCACACATGCATTTGCTAACATCATAAACATAGAATATAACTTCTAATTACTTATAAGACTCGGTTTAACGGTCCCGACACCACTTCCCGACTAGGGTCAAATTAGGGACGTCACAAAAACTCACCTTGAATCAAACTTCAATAATGCCGAATACCTCAAACTTTTATTCTTTTTCTTTCTTTTGTTATTCGGTCAACATAAAAAAAAGATGAAAAATGGCTTTTAATTTTAATGTTTTATTATAAACATATTATTTACCATTTTACATATTTAACCTTTAAAAATTAATTACTAAAGCACATATTCTAAGATTACTATTGTACACACCATATCTCATGGTCAAATTGCATTTTAGATACCTCAAATTAATAAGACAATAGCAATTCAGCCTTTATACATATAACCATCAAATTTTCATTTTACGCTATTAAGTCCTTTTATTTAATCGGACACTCAAATGACAAAATTAAATCACAAAAATTTCACTCATACAAATTCACACATAATAAACACAGCAAAAAATTTTTAAATATTTTTCTGATTCAGATTTGTGGTCCCGAAACCACAGTTCCGAATAGGGTCTAAATCGGACTGTTACAATTCTCCCCCTTAGGGATTTTCGTCCCCAAAAAACTTACCAATGAATAGGTTCAGATAACGTTCTTTCATTGTATCTTCTGGCTCCCACGTTGCCTCTTCAACTCTATGTTTATGCCACAGTACTTTCACTAATGAAATTTCTTATTTCGTAATTCTTTAACTTCGCGAGCCAGAAAACGAATCGGTTCTTCCTCATATGTCATATCAGACTTAATCTCAATCTTTGACGGACTTATCACATGTGAGGGATCAGATTGATATCTACGAAGCATCAAAACATGGAATACATTATGGATATTTTCTAACTCAAGTGGCAATAATAGTCTATAAGCAACCGGCTCGATACGCTTTATAATCTCATACGGCCCAATAAATCTCGGACTCAATTTTCCTTTATGACTGAATCTGAGTATTTTCTTCCATGGTGAGACTTTCAAAAAGACTTTGTCCGCTGTTTGAAACTCTATATCTTTTCATTTCAAGTCCACATACGATTTCTGATGATCTGATGCTGTTTTCAAACTTTCACGGATCACTTTTACTTTCTGTTCAATCTCTTTAATCAAACCGACCCCATGTATCTTATTTTTACTGAGCTCGGTCCAATACAATGGTGTATGACATTTACGACCGTACAAAGCCTCATAAGGTGTCATTTTGATACTCGATTGAAAGCTCTAATTGTACGCAAATTCAATCAAAAGTAAGTATCATTCCCACGTACCTTCGAACTTGAGAATGCAACATCTCAACATATCCTCAAGTATTTGAATGATTCTTTGGACTGACCATCTATTTGCAGATGGAAAGCAGTGCTGAAATGTAATTTCGTACCTAGAGCATCTTGCAGTTTCATCCAAAACTGTGATGTAAACCTCGGATCTCTATCTGAAACTATAGAAATAGGTACTCCGTGTAATCTCACTATCTGAGAAACATACAATTCAGCTAGCTTATTAAGCGAGTAATCTGTGTAAACCAGAAAAAATGAGCCAATTTAGTCAATCTATCCACAATAACTCAGATTTCATCTTTCTTGCTTGATGTTAATGGTAAACCAGATACAAAATCCATCGTAACTCTATCCCACTTCCACTCAGGTATCACGATTGGCTGAAGCAACCAAGAAGGTACCTCATGCTCAGCTTTTACTTGCTGATAGACTAAACATTTCGAAACAAAGTCAAAAATGTCTCGTTTCATACCATGCCACCAGTAAAGTTGTTTCAGATCATTATACATCTTCATATTACCTGGGTGAACAAATAACTGACTACTTTGAGCTTCATTCAAAGTCATCTGAATCAACTCTTAATTTCTCAGGACAATATTTAGTTTCTAAACCTCAAACAACTCTTAGCATCAACTCTGAACTCTGAATCAACATTTGAATCACATTGAGCTTGTTTTGCTAACAAATCATCATCAACTTTCTGAGCCTCACAAATTTGTTGAATAAATAACGGTCTTTCTTTTAATTCAGCTAATATCGAACCATCATCAGACATAGCCATATGTGCATTTATTGCACGCAAAGCAAATAGTGATTTTTGGCTTAGAGCATCAGCAACAACATTAGCATTTCCCGGATGGTAGTCAATCACAAGCTCATAGTCTTTTAACAGCTCTAACCATTTGTCTTAAATTCAAATCTTTTTGAGTCATCAGATATTTCAGGCTTTTGTGGTCAGAATAAACTTTGCATTTCTCACCGAATAGATAGTGACGTTATATCTTCAATACAAACACAATAGCTGCCAATTCTAGATCATGTGTCGGATAGTTCTTTTCATGTGGCTTTAACTATCCCGAGGCATAAGCTATTACCTTCCTACATCAAAACACAGCCCAAACCATTTAAAGATGCATCACTATAGATAACAAATTCTTAACCCGATTCTAGCTGAACTAGCATTGGAGCTTCGGTCAAAAGGGCTTTCAACTAATCAAAACTTTTCTGGCACTTTTCTGACCACTCAAACTTAACATCTTTCTGAAGTAGCTTCGTCATCAGGGTTACAATCATAGAGAAACCTTTCATGAACCGTCTATAGTAACTGGCAAGTCCCAGAAAACTTCAAACTTTAGAAACATTTCTCGGAGGTTTCCAATCAAGTATAGCTAAAATTTTACTCGGATCAACCCGAATACCCGATGTTGATACAACATGTCCTAGAAAACGGACTTCGCATAACCAGAACTCACATTTACTGAACTTCGCATACAACTATTTATCTCGCAAAGTCTATAACACAAGTCTCACATGTTCAGCATGTTCGAATTCATAACGGGAATAAATCAAATTGTCATCTATGAACACAATCAAAAACCAATCTAAATACTTATCCCTACGAGCTCAAAAATGAAGGTATCCACAGAAAGAACACAACTTCTTCGGAGATAGCGAACTCTTCAAAACCAGACGATGAGTTGTGGGTCCTGTTTATATCTGTCTTATTTTGGTACTTTAATCTCCTGTGGTACTAATTGGTCTGCTCCAGCTTATCTGATGAAGAAAAAAATCTATTGTAAAGAGTTGGTGGAAATGGAACTTTTCTTTCTTGCCTTATACCACTCCTGCCCTGGGGTAAGCTTAGCCATCCTTATGGCAGGAGCCCTACAGGTACTGGAAATATGACTCTGGCAATGAAATGTCATATAAAGACGGCTGACATCAAAATAACGATTGGGGATTTAGCTATAGCAGACTTATTTTATTCTCCTTCTCCCAAGCTCTTCCATTCTTGATAGGCTTTCCCTAGCTGGCACTATTTTAGTCTTAGATCTCGGAAGTTGATCTTTAACCAGCGATTTGCACGTCAACGAAAGAAGAAGGGCAAATGGTTGAAAGCCAGTACGGGACCAATACCAATACCAATGCTTTGATTCAACTAGTAGCGAAGGTGCCAATTGGTATCATTCCAATAGCTGTCCAAGGGGAAAAGGCTTTCAAGCTTCAGTGTGCCAAGCGAGCAAATGTCTATATGAGGGGGAAGTAGTGTATTTCCTGGAGAATAAGTTCCAGCCGATGCAAACGACCGTAATGATCCCTACGAGGTTAGCTGCAATATATAGGAGCCTTTAGGTCCAGGCGAGTTCCGCAGTTGCTCTGTCTCTATAAACACTTCTTCAAAGCCTGCCCCCATCTACTCAAAGGAAAGAAAAGAGTTAGAGAAGTCAAGTAAGTAAGATAAGGAAAGCGCGCATTCTTCTGCCTTTAAGTCGTAACCCTTTATCCCTTCCCGAGGTTTTAGTTTGAGTTGAAGTGTGGGGCGAGTTTCTTTCGATGCAGTTCTAGAATTACTCTAATAGGCAGCTTTAGAATAATACTGGAATACCTTATACCTATATAGAATGGAGGAACTACGCTTTCTGCCCCTATTGAATATGCTTTATTCTCTTACCCTATCTAACTTCAAGTTCTTAATAGTTTAAATAAGGTGAGTGCTGGCCCAGTCTTCTATAATCCCCTTATCGAGCTACCGATCTTACAGCGCTTTCTTTCCTATCATCCCTTCGATCTCCAGGCTAGGTAAATTCTTAAGGTAAATTTTCAAGCAGAAGTATTGAAATGGGGCAAGCAAATAAGCAAGCGGTGGGATCTTTCAGACAAGGGTAAAGGTCTAGAGCAGGCCAGAAGGCGGGACTCTTTCTTTTTCTTTCCTCAAATGAAAGCTAGATTCACTTTAAGCCAGTTCAGGTCCAAAAAATTTCCTGAAAAGCTAATCAGTGAGAAAGGGTCTATTATCCATGAAAATAGTAGGTGCATTAGCAAGTCCGAAAGGCATAACCAAAAACTCATAGTGTTCGTACCTCATTCGAAAAGCAATCTTTGGTACATCGGAGTCTTTAACTCGCAACTGATAGTAGCCTGATCTCAAATCTATCTTCGAAAATACTATAGCCCTTTTTAGTTGATCAAACAGGTCATCAATTCGTGGCAATGGATATTTATTCTTTATAGTTACCTTATTGAGCTGTCTATAGTTGATACACATTCTCATAGTTCTGTATTTCTTTTTCACAAATAAAACTGGTACACCCTAGAGAGAGAAACTCGATCGCGCGAAACCTCTATCTGTCAACTCTTTCAACTGAACTTTCAATTCTTTTAATTCAGTAGGTGCCATTCTGTACGGAGCTATAGATATCAGAGTCGTCCCTGATACTAACTCAAACCAGATTCTACTTCTCGGATAGGTGGCAAACCCGACAATTTTTCAGGAAACACATCTGGATACTCGCACACGACTGGTACTGATTCAATCTTTCTTTCAGTCACTTTACTATCAAGCACATATGCAAAGTAAGCTTCACAACCCTTTCTCATGTACTTTTGAGCTAACATCGAAGATGTCACTACCGGTAAACCATTCAGATCATTAGATTCAATCCGAATAATCTCATCATTCTAGCATCATAAATCAATAGTCTTCCTTTTGCAATTTACAACAGCATTATCCAAAGTCAACCAATCCATACCCAGAATTATTTTGAACTTGTCAAATGGCAACAACATCAAATCAGCCAAAAAACACGAATCTCGAATCATCAAAGGACAATTCTTACACACTTTGTCAACCAAAACACACCAACCCAAGGGGTTCGATACTCTAATCACAAACTCAGTAGATCCAATAGGCAAAGTCTTACTGAATACTAGGGTCTCACACACATAAGAATGAGTCGAACCAGGATCAATCAATGCAATTACACTAGTATCATAGAGAGTACGTTTAATAACATCTGGGGATGAAGCCTCCTCCCGTGCGTGTATAGCATAGGCTCTGGCGGGTGCACAAACCTCGGATCTAACTATTGTATCTTTAGTCCCTCTCTGACAGTTGCTCATATTACTCGTATTTTCGGGTGGTCTACCCCGAGCTGCAGTGTTACCTAATCTCGTATTCTATACGGGATTTTGTTTAGCTAACTCAGGGCATTCACGAATGAAATGATTCGTCGATCCACATTTAAAACATGATCGTGCAATCTACAATTGCTAGGATGCCGTTTATCACAATGTTTACAATTGGGCTGATTTGACCTAACATTACAAACACTAGCTACTGAGGTAGCTCTCGAGCTCACAGGTAGTCTATCCCAATCCCGTCTAGAATAACCAGAAGTAGCCTTAGAATGGCTAAAATTATCTCGGAACTTCTTTGATGCCGACTGAAATAACTTACTCAATGATCTCTTAAGTGAATCTCTAGCTTCAAAGTTTGCTTTTCTTTTCTCTTTCCCGAGCTCTTCGTCTTTACATGCTCGCTCAAC
Organism: Gossypium arboreum; assembly: GCF_025698485.1. Taxonomy (NCBI): domain Eukaryota; kingdom Viridiplantae; phylum Streptophyta; class Magnoliopsida; order Malvales; family Malvaceae; genus Gossypium; species Gossypium arboreum. Next base: position 64,309,205 of record NC_069079.1, on the reverse strand, counting down.
TAGTACTACGAACTCTTTTATTTTAAGTATGCCAACTAGCAGTTTAATTTCTTCGTTCAACCCATCTTCAAATCTTCTACACATTATGGCTTCAATTGAAACACACTCTCAGGCATACCAACTGAGTCTCACAAATTTCTGCTCATACTTAATCATGGTTATCTGACCCTGTTTCAACTCTAGAAATTCTTTGTGTTTTTTATCAATAAATCTCTAGCTGATATATTTCTTACGGAACTCAGTCTGAAAGAATCCTAAGTCACCCGTTCTTTCGGAACCACCGATACTAGTGTATTCCACCAGTGATATGCAGTGTCTCGTAGTAAAGATATGGCACATTTTAAACACTTATCTGGAGTATAAGATAACTCATCAAACACGCAGATAGTATTATCAAGCCAGAATTCAACTCGCTTGGCATCATCATCATTAGTAGCTTAGAATTCTTCAGCCCCGTGTTTTCTAATTTTATCAACAGGAGGCTTATGTAATCTCAACGGATCACTCACTTGAGGCATAGTAGGTGTCAGAGAAGGATTAATAGGGGGAGGAGTTTGTTGTACAGTCAGATTCATCTGAATATATTGAGTAAACCATTCGTTCATCATTTGGTAAAAAGCTTGCTTAGCCTCTCCCTCTTGGTTACTCAAGGTCAACCGAGAATCAACCGATGCTGTCCCTTACGTGGGAGCAGGCGTGTAACACCCCAACCTGGCCCGGACGTTATGACCGAATCAGCGTGTCACATTGAAATGTTTTACCGAAAACCTTGTTTTCATTGAAAACCCTTCCTTAAAATGAAAAACCTTAATTACTTTGTAAAGTCTCTTTTCAGTTGCAGAAGCTTTATTTAAAACATTTGATTTATGAAAATTTGTCATTTAAAAATTTAGTTACGAAAACGTAGTATTCAAAAAAACAGTTAAGGTTTAGGAACCCATGTTCAAAAATAAATCTAAAGCATAAAAATAATAGACCTAATTTGGAATAATAACTAGAGGAAAGGCCTTATTACAATCCGGTCTAAAATAACTGAATAAACTAGAAACTATATAAAAAAAACATGTCCAAGTCATCTTGCTAGCTGGCCACCACAGAGTCCCTCCATCCGTCGAACCTCCTACTGGCCATCACTTGAGAAAAATAAAAGAGGGGTGAGTTTATGAAAACTCAGTGTGTACAACCCTCAAAGAGTAATAAGCATTCATCAATCCATAAAATCATACATGCAATGCAATGCAATGCAACCCACCCTAATAATCCAACCAGTATACATCAACTTCATCTCCCGATACACATCATGTGGGGATATAAATATCGACCCACCCATCTGATACACATCAATGGTAGTTCGGTTGTGGAACTACCTTTATTGCAGCAAGCTGCCAATCACATATTGGCTTAAAAGCCGTCAGTGGACCCACGATTGTCAAGCAACCATGCGATCCTCATATACTTGCTCCTTTCCATAATTCTAAACCCATATACAACCTAAACAGAATATCATATGTATGTAGCAGATATACATATAACATCCATAAATCTTAAATTCAACACATAGGGGTATTTTGGTCATTTTCGCCCTTAGGGGCATTTCAAAAATTTCTCTTTATTACTTACCATGGCCCGTTAACAAGTCCTCATTGGCTAAAGTGAACAGATACTATGCACCATATAGGATTCCAGAGAAGAGGAGGTGAGTCATTAAGACCGCTTAAGTACCAAGCTCTCCCTAGATCCAATCTTAGACATGCATATACCCATTACCACACCTTAACCTTATGACTCGTCCACGGTCGCAATTAATTAATTAATTTTTATGTCAATTAAATAGTTGTCAGATACTAGGCCCAAAACCACTTACAGAGCCTAAACAAGTCTATATACATGCATATGGCCCACTAGGCCCAATCTCATTCATATGGCCCATTAGGCCCAAATCACATTTGTATGGCCCATTAGGCCCAAATCACATTCATACGGCCCATTAGGCCAAAATCACTTTCATATACATGCTTTCATATAATTTCCATCACTTAACATCAAGTTGCCAATTTTGCCTATTATGGGCCCAACAGCCTATCGGGCCCACTTAGCCTATCCTGGCCCGGTTGGCCAAAACACGGCCCAAGTTCATGGAATCGCCCATGGGGCCTCAGATAACCTATTGGTTTCACCCTTACGAATGTTCGTGCACTCGCAAGACTACCGTAGCTAAACTTTCAGCTTTTTGGCATTTCAGCTTTTGCCTATCTACTGTGTGTGTACAGTGTATGTACACACCTGGTAATAAAGTGTGCTGCGATCCCCCTTACCATGAACCTACAATCGATATCACTCAATGATTACTCACATATACTTATCGAATACTTTACCAAAATCTGAAGTTTCACCTTAACCTTACCTAGAATGCCAAGTCTTAATAGCTTTTCCTTGATCACTAATCACGAGTGCTACCCAGATCTGCATTAACCTTTATCGTTAAAAACATATTGGGTGACTTGTATCCATCATATGTCACCCTTTTCTACTAAAGCCTATTCAGCCAACCTTTACCGAAGTGAAGAACACTTACCAAAGTTTCAACACCTAGGGAGCAAATCGGCAGAGATCCAAAAGACTGGGATTCGATACTAATCCTACCAAAACTGATTAGAAGAAGTGATGGACAGAGTGATCTATACTAGCAAAACCAATTGAGAGAGCAAAACACTTACACTAGAATTGACCGAGTGGAAAGGGTAGTGGCGGCACAGAAGATATTTGGCTCTTGAAACTTGTATGGTGAAAAAGGTTATTCGGCACAAAGAAAAGTAAAAATCGTTTAAAACTAGAGGTGAATCAAAAAGAAAACTTTGAGTAGGGAAGAATGGAGAATTGGTACAAAGAAAAAAAAAGGAAGAACAAGAGATTTTCGGCTTTTAGATCTTTGGAGAAAAAGGTGTTTTCTGGTAACAAGGTGAGGGAGAATTCAACATTAGCCTAGCAACCTCACATTCGGATCTATATATAACCTCCAGCTGAATTTCCTATCCCCTAATCCCCAATTTGACTCCACCTCTTTACACTCCTCATCTCCTAATTTTTCTCCCTGATAACCCCTTAGTCCCCTCCTCAAATTTCTCCTCTTATCACTCCCTACAGAGTTCACATTCAACGCCACCAATGTCCATCCCTTAAGCAAAAATAAATCCTTCCTTTGAGCAAGGAGGGATTCGAACCCCTTACCTCCTTGCCTTGCATGTGACGCCACTTGCCACTTCACCACAAGGCTTTCTTGTGTCCAATCTACCTTCATTTATTTAAAAGCCAACCTACTTGCCAACATGGTTCTTTTAATAATTAAACCATAATTTCCTTCACCCCTAAGTTTGAACTCAAACCTTAACCAAGACCTACTATCACATAATTAACACTTGACTAAGAATGTTAAACACAATTTTTATCGAAACATAAAACAATGAAAGTTCGGGATCCATTTACTATACAAAAACACAATTTTTTTATCAAATTTTAGGGCGTTACAAGGCGCTATACTCTCAACATCATTAGCTACAGCTCTGTCGGGATTCATTTACTACACGAAAACACATTTTCAAATGTCAGAAGTTATCACACTATCGTAGTATTAATATGGCATGTATAGCTAGACTCACACGCTCTAAGTTAGTCCTAGAATCGACTAAATTTTAGCTTTGATACCAATCAAATGTAACACCCCTAACCCGTATCTGTCGCCGGATTAAGGTTACGAGGAATTACCTAACCATACACAACATAAGAAATTCAGTTGTTACTATTCATGTTTATCAAATGCGTGCCAATATATTTATTTAATTTAATAAATAGCAACAAGTCATTACTTTAGCTCTACATGTGTGCATATTACTAACCAAACATATCATTACACACCAAGTATTTGTTCAAACACACATATAAACTTAATATCACTATTATATGGCAAAACTTGACTTTAATGCAATTTATACATATATATTGGGCATATTTTTAACATACTACAAAGAACATTACAAGAGTACAAAATACAGACCATCAAATACCTTGTATACAATCTAATTATCATACATAAATAGCAATCACATACCCAAGTACAATATACTTATCAATACCCCATTACCGAATCGGATAACCAATATAACAAAATATGAACTTTGTATTAAGCTTACCAAATTGAACTAATTCATAATACAAATCATGTATTTCAAATAAGCCAATATTAATTTATAATTGAAATATTTACATATAAATATATATCCATCAACCATGCTTAACTTCATTTAAGCTAATTCATAAAAATATGCATATACAAAACATACCATTATAACAAGCTTGACCATATTAATTTATAATTGAAATTTTACATATAAATATATATCCATCAACCATGCTTAACTTCATTTAAGCTAATTCATAAAAATATGCATATACAAAACATACCATTATAACAAGCTTGCCAAAATGAATGGTCATAAGTTAACCATACTATTACTTTAAATAATAAGCATATACCAAGCGCAAACATATATATATAACATACATATTTACTTAACAAGGAGAACTATCGACAAAATTTCATATCATACCTAATTTACCTTTCAAATATATCATGAAACATATTCACCATAATATACCCTGTTAACATTCCTATGCCAAAACCAAATGCATGAAAGCAATAATATTAAGCCTCATAACAAAACCTTATCAAAGCATAAGATTCACATATATATATGCATATATTTACATATAAGCAATAGCCCAACACCAAAATCAAACATGACCATCACCTGAACGAAGCATTAAATCCAAACTTAACAAAGTAATAAGCCATTTTCGCATGACTCATATTTACATAAACCAAAATCCAACATTTCAAAATAAAATCTAGCCTATACATGCCATAGGTTCGAAAATTCAGCTTATAAAATACTGAAGACAGTCGATAGTGTGTTGGACTTTGCTGATGATCCCCGAGCTCGTAACTAGATCTCGAAATCTATAAAATAGAGGCAAACATAACACACAGTAAGCTATTAAAGCTTAGTAAGTCATAAGCAAATAACAATTCAATGACATTATCAATTTATTTTAACCAAACCAAGTTATACTACATAGTCACATTTAATCTCAATTTTAACATTTCAGAATTAGCATATGCTTTCAATAATAACCCTATCTTAACTGATTGTACATATATACATATTCCAAGTATCATTCAATTTCAAAAACATAACATCATTATATAACTGAATGTATTTACACACATATACATATACTCATGAATCAAAATATAACATCACCTGCATATACATAACATATAGCCGAATTGTAACACCCCTAACCTGTATCCATCATTGGACTAGGGTTACAAGGCATTACTAGACATATCAGAACACCTCGCATTCATTTCACAAACATTATAGCATCATAGTCAAACATCAACATAAAGTCCCTTTCTTAGGTCAACGAGACCTAAAACATGCATTAGGAAGAGGTCGGGACTAAACCAACACATTCACAAATTTCAACACTTAGAAAATTTTTATATTCTGTTAAGGTCACACGCCCGTGTGACCAGGCTGTGTGCCTTACACGGGCACCAGACAGACCCATGTAATCCAGCGTGCCAAAACAGAGCATATATACTGACTTTCACCCACGGCCAATAGACACGCCGGTGTGCTATGGTCGTATGGTTCTTAACTAGCTATGACTTAAGACCACGACCAATAGACACGCCCGTGTGTTATGGCCGTGTGGCACAATGCAAGCTTGGTTTAAGCCAACTTGCCACCCTATTATGGGTCAACCTACAAACAAGGATTTAAGCATATATGTACAACTCAATCAACCTTTTTCTCATGCTAAAACACATATTATTCATACTATAATATTATCAACCATTTACACACTTATAAACCATAACAATTTATACTAAGACATAATGTAATATTATATCAAAAACATTATTCATTCTTATACCATGAACTCACCAAACTTACCTTCTCCATTATCTAACTAAAACATGCCACAATTGCAAATTAACATCACATATCATAAGCCTTTCACAACCATAAGTTCAAACACAAATTAGCCAAATCACATGGCAAAATATATACATCACAAAATATACTCCACAACTACTAGCCTATACATGCCATACTTCAAATATATACATTTTCAAAAATACCAAAATAAGGTTTGATAGTGTGGCAACGATCCTTGACGATCCCCGAGCTTGGTAGCTTTGATATTTACAAAACAATTGAAACACACACACAAAGTAAGCTTTCAAAAGCTTAGTAAGCTCGTACTCAAATCATCAATAGTATATGAACATAAAATAACAACATATGAGTATTTGCACAATTTCAATCCGTAAAACCATATCAACTCAATGAAATTCACATACATAACTTCATTTACCACTTAGGTATTATACATACCTGAATTTTTTTGTACTTGTTCACTTTCATACTTTTTTTTTTAAATGTTAGAAGACTTTCCACAACTTATTCGTATTTTAGTCATCTACACACTTAGTGCTATAAGATTAGCCAAAGCTAAATATTTTCGCACACTTAGTGCCATCTCAAATAACTGAGATTAAGTCGGTATTGCACACTTAGTGTCTTAAGTAGCCGAAGCTAGTTAAATCGCACACTTAGTGCCAAAGCTAGTTTAAATCCCACACTTAATGCCAAAGCTCCCGATTCATCACCATATTATCCAATTCAATTATATACAACCCATGTATAATAAAGGCATCAAAACTTAACATCATATTTTAAGTACGAACTTACCTCGTACTCGAAATTTGTCAACTTGGACTGTCTACTCGATAACCTTCAACTTTCCTCGATCTAAGTCTGAATTTCTCCTTTCTTGATCTATATGTTTTCAAAATTAACCCTTTTATTCACCAATTAATTCAATTCAATCCATAAACACATATTTGAGGCATTTTACAAACTAGTCCTCACTTTTTCACATTTCGACACTTTAGTCCCTATTTCACGAATTCACAAAATACAAAAAATTGGTTTACACACAAGCTTAGCCGAATTTTCATGGCTCCCATACAAGTCTACACATTTCATTTATTTCACATTTTAGTCCCTCAAAAATAACATTTTTACCATCTAGCCCAAATTACTCAATTTCATCAAAAATTCAAAGACAACACATGTAAACCCAACATCAATCTTTCATATTACAACATATAACATCATCAAGTTCATGAATTCATCCATGGCACTGCACATTTCCAAATCATCAACAATTTCAAGAATTTAAGCATGGGATAGCAGAGCACTTAACAACGATCACAAAAACGTAGAATTTATCAAAAACGGATCAAAAACGAACCTTAAATCAAGCTCCAACTAGCCGAACCCTAAAACTCTTTATCTTTTCTTTTTTCTTCAATTTTCGGCACAAACAAAGCTTATAATGCCTATTTTCATGTTTTGTTATAACATATTTTAATTTATTAAACATTTGACCATTATAACCTTTATTAAATCATTATAAATTCACCTAACACATGCCTTTTTATGTCCATTCAAACTTCCAATGATCAAATAATCACATAAGGACCTTTTCTTTAGAAAGCTAATTCAAATAAGCACTCTAACAACTAGCACACAGCTTTTACCTTCTACGTGATTAGGTCCTTTTTGCAAATTAAGCACACAAATAGTTAAATTTTCACACGAGACTTTCACACATGTCAATTCACTTATCATAGGCATGAAAAATAATATTAAAATATTTTTTGACTCAGATATGTGGTCCCAAAACCACTATTCCAACTAGGGTCAAAACCAGACTGTTACACGAATATACTTTTCAAGTGCACATATGTTCACATTAATAACTTATATAATTTGCATCATATATCAATTGGCCAACTTACCTTATTTTTGAATAGGTAATCAACTAACTCATACCTGATCATTTTAGCTCTTTTTACACCTTCATTCACAACTTATTATTGCCCGTTAAACCATTCGAAATTGAAATGGATACTCGGATAATCACATATATCAAACAATGCCAACGTTCCAGGCATGGTCTTACATGCTATCTCATATCGATGCCACTATCCTAGACAGGGTCTTACACGAATCAAATACGATGTCAATGTCCCAGACATGGTCTTACACGTAACCACATATATCGATGCCAACGTCCCAGACATGGACTTACACGAAAACACATATCGGATCCTATGTCATGACATATGTATTCTAGCTATTCCTAAGGTTCGTAGGGGATTTTTGGATGTCGTAACTCAGTCAAACGAATTTGTAAACATAATTCCCTATCAAATTCACATTCGGCTAACAACATATACACTTCACATAATTCATTTCATCATAATAAGCTCATATTTATTTAAGATAAACAACATCTATCTGCATATAAACTTACCTCGGACGATGAAAATTGGAACGGGATGGCTAATCGACAATTTTAGTTTTCCCCCGATCCAAATCCAATTTCTTTGGTTCTTGATCTAAACATATTCAAATTAAACTCATTCAAACATATTTTCACTCAATTTAGTCCAAAAACACATAAATGAGCAAATTACTATTTTACCTCTAACATTTTACAGTTTTTACAATTTAGTCCAAATTGCATAAAACACAAAACATGCAAAATTTCAATATATCATGCTTAGGCTGAATCTTCCTTATATTCATACAAGTTCATACATTTTATTTATTTCACATTTTAGTCCTCAATTTATTATTTTTACAATTTAGTCCTAATACTCAAAATCATCAAAAATTCCAATACAAAACATGTTAATCTAAAACATATATTTCATATTTCATTAACTAACATCACAAAACTCAAATATTCATCAATGGAATAACTTAAAATATTCATCAAAATCAAAAATTCAAGCATGGGCTTTATAGATAGCATAGCAACGATCTCAAAAACGTAAAAATTATCAAAAACTGAACTAAAACTCACCTTGAATCAAGCTTCAATAATGCTGAATACCTCAAACTTTTCTTCTTTTTCTTTTTCTTCGGTCAACATAAAAAAAAGATGAACAATGGCTTTTAATTTTAATGTTTTATTATAAACATGTTATTTACCATTTTACATATTTACCCTTTAAAAATTAATTACTAAAACACATATTCTAAGGTTACTATCGTACATACCATAATCTCATGGTCAAATTGCATTTTAGATACCTCAAATTAATAAGACAATAGCAATTCAACCTTTATACATATAACCATCAAATTTTCATTTTACGCGATTAAGTCCTTTTATTTAATCGGACACTCAAACAACAAAATTAAATCACAAAAATTTCACTCATACAAATTCACACATAATAAACACAGAAATTTTTTTTTAATATTTTTCTGACTAGGATTCGTGGTCCCGAAACCACCGTTCCAAATAGGGTCTAAATCGGACTGTTCCACTTTGAACTTATCACTCCTAAACTGAGTGTGGTATTCACCCTGTTGATATATTTGGTTCCTATCTTCCTAGATAGTGGGTCAAGGTCCTATCTTCCATCTTCCATCCGTCTTAAGTGTCGTATAAGGTTGGGGTCAATACTTTCTATAGTATTGGTTCTTCCTTGGCATTATTCCCATTTTCCTTCCATACTATCCATCATATCATTTACCTTAATTTCTTTGTTTAGCCAATATACCATTAACCTATCTTAAACACTCTTCGAAACTCCTTTATTTAAACCCACACTTAGCCGAATTTCATATAAGCTCCAAATAGAACGAAACTTCTCATTTTAACGATCGGGCATCTAAACAACTCAAATCATTTCACCGAGGCAAGATCGCATCATTTAGTATCAAAGCTAGTTAAAATCGAGAAGTACGGACTCTCGTGAAGTTTATGGGTGAGTTTTGAAAAAAATTGTAAAAAATAAAAAATCGTATATAAATTTTTTAAAAGAATAGTGTAATACAAGTTGTATTGAATTTATATATATTAAAAAAAAGAAAGAAAGGAATTCAAAAAAAATCATGTGAAAAAAAAAGAGAGAAAAGAAAGGAAGAGATTTGAAATTTAAAAAAAAAAAAGAAGTTATTTTGAAAGTCTTCAATTTTTTTCCCAATCTTCCAAATCCATTTCTGCCCAAAATCAACCCTTTGCGCCATACTTTCAGCCCTTCTTCTCTTTTTCTTTCTTTCTTTCTTTCTTTCTTTCAGCCTTCCAAATACCCAAACATCATCTACCCTTGTTAACCCTTTGAAACTAACCTCTAAGCTTGCTTCTATGTCCAAACGAGTCTTCTATGAACTTCGAGATGAGAATCGAGTGGTAAAAGGCATGAGAGTTGTGAGCTTATTAGAGTGTAGGAAAAGCCAATATATCGAGTGCAAACACGAGTGGAGTGCCATCTTATTTTCCTTTGTGAGTGACTAGTGAGGCTTTGTGGTGAGGTTCAAACAAAATGTCTCTAGTTTAGAAAGAAAAGTTACTGCTGTTGGTGGTTGGTCCGATCTATTATACCAAGCATTATACCAAAGCGGAAGGCGACGCATTCATAGAAACCGAGGCTTTAGAGAGTATGAACGTGTTGATGGCGACTTGAAGAGTAACAAGATAGCCATTCCACCGTTTCAACGTTGATCCGACTCGGAGGCATAGCTTGAGTGGGAAAGAAAGTAGAATTAATTTTCGGGTTCCATGACTACTCGGAGGGCAAGAAAGTGAAGCTTGCGATGAACGAGTTCTTCGATTTATGCCATGATTTGGTGGGATCAATTCACCACGAGTTGGTGACAAAATGAAAAGTGGCCGATATTAACTTGGTCTAAAATGAAAGCCGTGATGCGGAAGCAATTCCTCCCATCTTCCTACCATTGAGAGCGAATTTCTTCAAGCCAAAGGACGAAAATGAGATTGTCAAGAAGTTTAGCGTCCAACGATTGTTTACGAAGAGATCCTGGTACGTGATATTCGCGATAGGTTTTAAAAATCTATAATTAATCGTTCTTGAAACTAACTATTATCACGATGAAAGCAAGTGTACCTATCGAACAATAGTATAGCTTTAGTAAGACCAGATTGTCGAACCCAAAGGAACCAAGAGAACTAGTAATTATTTTCTTTTTATTATCTAGCCTAAAAATTAAGGGATTTGTATATCTAAACTAATTAACTAAACTAAGAATGCACAGAGAGAAATTGGAGAAAAGCTTTTGGGAAAATTCGATTGATTAAGACAATACCCAAGGAAAAATCCACCTAGACTTCAATTGTTATTTGAATCTGAATTAGACGATTTATTTATTTGAATTGATCCGTAGAAATCCCTAAGTTATATTATTATCTCTCTCGAGATTAATAACGTCTAACCCTAGGTTGATTTAATTGAAATATCTTTCTAATTAACGCCCTAGTGTTACATTAATTCAATCTATGGATCCTCTTATTAGGATTCACCCTAATCCGACAAAATCTTATCACCCTATCTCTAGGCGTGCAATCAACTCTGCTTAATTATGACAAATTTACTCTTAGATAGGGTGTTTTCCTCCTCTGAATAACAGCATTAACTTGAATCAATATCCTGGAACAAGAATTAAGAACACATAATTAAGAACAAGTCAAATATTTATCATACAATTCAAATAATAGTAACAAGATCTGTCTTAGGTTTCATTCCCCTTAGGTATTTAGAGGGTTTAGTCCATAATTATAAAAGAAAACATCTCAGAAGAATAATGAATACAAAACGAAAACCCAAAACCCCTGAATGGAAATTGAAGGGAGATCTTCAGTCTTGACGATGAATCTAGCTTCTGAGATGGACCAATCAGCTTCCCTTGAATAATTCCTTGCTTCCTACTCTGTGCGTCTGTTCTAAGTGCCTCCTCCAGTGTTTAAATAGGCTTTAGAATGCCTAAGAGCCCTCAAAAGTGGCCTTTTCTGAATAGGGCTATACTTGGGCTCGGCGGGGACACGCCCGTGTGCGAGTACTCCAGCCCGTGGTCAAGGCTGTTGAATAGGCACGGGCGTGTAGTCTACCCGTGTAAGTTATGCTTCAAAACTTCCAAATGGACACGGCCGTGTGACATGCCCGTGTGAGGAAGTCCAGGCCGTGTTGATTTCCCATGTGGGTCCATTTTCTCTGTTTTCAGCCTGTTTCTCGCTCTTTTTACTCTCCTATGCTCACCTAAGTATAAAACATGAAATTAAAGGATTAGGAGCATCGAATTCACCAAATCTAAGGAGAAACCATCCATAAATGTGCAAGGCATGGGATAAAAATATGTATAAATTACAGTTTATCAAATACCCCCACACTTAAGCATTTGCTTGTCCTCAAGAAAAATCCTCAACTCACAATCAAAATAAATTATTCTCAATTTATAATCCCTATCAATAATATCTCAACATAATCCATAAGTAATCATATCTTGAAAATTCAACTAAAAGTATATCAAAGTTTCAAACATTCCAAGTTGAGCATTTTATCACGAAAACATAGGTGTCCCCCATCATCTAAGCAATCACCTTTCATCAAAATATCACAGAGTTTAACATCCTCACTAAAGATTCACTCAAATCACTTGAGGTGTTTAAGGACATCAAATAAAGAACTCATTGGTCAATATGAAAAGTTATTACCATAGGCTTGCATGAAAATCAAATCTCCACCACTATATATTGAGATGATACATCAATCAAAAAGGTCTTTAGAGGGTTGTAACGTGGCTTTGGTTAAGGGGTGTGGTCATAAGCTGAAGGAAAAGGTTAGAATCGAGATTGAATTGAAGAAATCACCTAACTAGAAAAATAACTAATTATCAGTTGAATACAAGCGAGCTTCTTCTCAGAATATGGAATTAACACTCAAGCTCAAAAAATGACGAATTACTAGTAATATGTGTGTAAGGATTTTTTTTTAAGAAGAAGACAAATAACATGAACTTAATTGTTACAACGAAGAATAAAACATAGCTAAGCAATTAGTTCAAATCAAATCTTGACAAAAAAATAGGGATCAAATTAGGGGATTTCAACAATAATGGGTTATGGGTTAGTATTGAGGGTAAATCAATTGATAGTTTGTTAGGCTCAAAGGGGTTCACTAATGGTTAATTATGAATGTAGGCTTTTGTGGAGTGAGTGGGATAAACCTAAGTGCCTTTATCATCTTGACATATCAAATCAAATGGTGTGATCTTGACATGCATAATCAAACAAGTTCTAGAATAACAAATCAATACTGACGCACTCATAATAAAAGTGAGCATGAAAGAAATAAAATATGCTCTAAAGGCTTAAGATCTCACAAAAATTATGGCTTTTTGATGTTTAAACTTGTGAATTTCAACTTAAGATAATACCTAAACTTAGGGAAGCAACCTAAAAGTTTTTAATTCTTCAAAAATCAACTTATCATGCTTGATTCCCTAATGTCTTAAAGTTTAAACAATCAATGCATAAATGCCTATGCTTTAATTCAAGGCATATCAATAAAAATCATAAATTAATTAAAATTCATTCTAATAGTGATATGAGTGATTCACGTGAGAATAAGACAAAATTCAGGGATTTCTAATGATGATATAAAAGACCCCCCCACACTTAAGATGTACATTGCCCTCAATGTACAAAGATGGATATATTGAAAAATATAGATATATAATCATAAGATAGGGAGAGAGGTGAAACTTCCTGAATGATAAATGAACTCTTTGAATTAGAGTTATGGAGAATAATCAGCCAAGGCAATGATGAGAGTGGAGGAGGATACTCCGGTGGTGGTAGAGGTTCATTAGTCCATAAGTCCGGTGCCAAAATAGTATTATATCTGGTAGTAGCTAGGGTTGTGGTCGAGCATGACATGGCAGTCATGGAGAACCTTTGCCAGTGGAGTTTTTAGTTCCTATTTGATGATGAACTTTGGAGCTCTTTATGACTGTGACAAAATTAGGAACTCTTTAGATAAGGAAGCATAATTACTCGTAATGAAATAGCCGAAAATAAAAATTGTAAAAACTAAAATTAAACTAATATTAAAGGAAAATGAAATAAAAAGTACTTAAAGAAGATAAATAAAGATAAAAGTGAAAATAACAAATAACAAATAACAAATAAAAAGTTTTTAAACATTGTCATCGCCGGATGGTTCGCGAAGTGGTGGTGGCGATGAGATGTGAAGGTGCTGAAAAATCTGATGAAGAGTAGCATCAATGTGATCAAAACGCTAAAAACACAGCTGCTCAAATTGAGTAAGGCACTCAGAGATGTTAGAATATAAAGCTGCCGTATGAACTGGACGATGGATGAGCGCTGGCTGAGATGGTGGGTCCTCATGACGTGGAAGGACATCATTAGTAATGTCCTCTAGGTCTTCCTCCTCAGTGGACTGGATGAGGAGGTACTAAGGAGGGTAGGCGCCACGTCGTTTTTCGATCATCCTCATATGTAGCATGCTCGAGATGCCCTGTGGGAACATCTGGCCGATGAGAGTGAGGGGGGATGATTGTGCCACTGTGTTGAGGATCCCAAAGTACCGAGCCAATTGAGTCACATAGGGCCTAATAGAGATGACTCCTCCCCAATGTCGCTCCGTCTGATGGCAGATAGCGAGGGCAATGAAGTAGGCAAGGTTGAAGACGTGCCCGTTCGCCATGCTCCACAAGAAATAAGCATCGTGAGTGTTGACGATGCTAGTGCTCTCTCGTTGTCCTGTCAGAGTATGGGCCAAGATGGCATGTAGGTATTGTAGGGATGGGGTGAGGGATGACGCCTTAGAGCAGCTAGGATCATAGGTGGCCGAGACAGGGACGAGGTCCTTCCAGCACTTTGAGGAAGAGTAATAGATGTGGCGATAGAGGGTGTCAAGTTCGTTGTCGTCCATGAACTCCTCCGTATACAGCCCTAGTGCAATTCCAAACTCCAGTACGCTCAACTGGCACACTAAGCCACCAAGACAGAATTGGACTATTCTAGGATCGTCGAAGTTTGTCATGACGACTTGGAGATGAAAGGTCAAACAGAGTTCCATCGTGAGCTCGAGATATGTCGGCTCGATGATCCCAAAGAAGAGCCCTCACGGTTCAGTCGTCAGGAGGGCTCGGACCGCATCAGCCATCTGAATTTGTTCGAGTACGACCCAGTCAATGCAATGGCCCACACCTAGGGGTCGGGCCTGTAATATCTGAAATACTTCCTCCTGGGTTCCCAAGGAGAACTGGAGGAAAGGGTGACGGATCTCAGCGGTAGGACCAGAGGAGAATGTTGCTCATTTCCTTTTCTTCGAAGCGGGGACAGCGGTCTTCTTACTACGTGAGGTTGACATAGTATACCTGCAATGACAAGTCGAAATAAAAATAAAATTACTCCCCAACAATAGCATGGAAAAATATCCATGGTAAAATTAATAGAGATATTTTCTAGAAGTCAAGTACGAAAGAACAACTATGCTAAAAAAGAAAAATAAACCCAATCAGATAAAGTACATCATTATTATGAAAAAGACTACGAGAGTAATGCTAACGGAAATATCTAGTGAATGAATGCATATGGGTAAGCATGAAATCAATGGAAACAAGAAAAATGGATGAAGCAGCAAAATTATTGACTAACATTGCAAATTTCTATCATGATAACTATGATTATTTGCTCAAAATAAAACAAAATAACATGAAATAAGTAAAAGAATGAAGAAAATAAAGGGAAAAAAATGAACAAACACAAGAGGGAGGAGCTTTGGATCATCGAAAGTGGTGTTGTAGTCGGCGCACGAGCGTGGCAGGTCGGGCATGTGAAGTTGTAGCGGCTAGGGTTAGGGATTTTGAGGAAGGGGATGATGAATAATGAGGGTTTTATATAGATTTTGGGGCACACCCATGTGCCCTAATTTTTCCCCGTGTGTTTCACAATTTTTTTAAATCTGGGTGCGTTTGAGACTCAAACACGCCTGTGCTCTTTGGACGTGTTGGTGCCCACGGCTGTGTCACACGACTGTGTCCTACTTCGTTTGCTTCTCCCACGCCCATGTTCCATTGCGCACGCTCGTGTTTTTTTATCAGTCTTGAGCATGGGTGGTGGGCACGGGCGTGTCGCATGTCCCTGCTAAATTCTTAGTTTCAACCACGGTTCCTATACACAAGCATGTCGCACGCCCGTGTTGGTTTGGCAGACTCGCCCATGGCTATGTCGCACAGCCATGGCCACTTATCGCATCCTGTGCTAAGGAAAAATTTTGCCCTATTTTCACCCGGTTGTAACGCACCACCGTGTCTCCTCTCGTGGTGTGGGCACGGCCTAAGGCACACCCGTGCGCCCTGTCGTATGCATTAAAGAACCTGTGTTTCAATGACTCAGTTAGTGATTAGATGTTAAAACTAAAATTTTTAAAGAAATTATCATCGTTAGTGTTCGGATTGCCTCCCGAGAAGCGCTTATTTATAGTCTAAGCTCGAATTAACTTTCCGGTGCATGGTCATGGTGGTGCGAGGAGTTTACACTCCTCATCCCTGCTATCAATTTTATCAACATAAGGTTTAAGACGAGTACTGTTTACCTTAAAAGTGCCGAATTTGGGATGAATTACCTCGACTGTACCATATGGGAAAATACTGAGTACCGTAAGAGGGATTGCTCTGTTAGGTTTAAAAGTGGTAATGCGAGGGTTTGCTGCATCTAGTAGTACTTTGTCTCCAACCTTAAGTTGATTTGGTGCGACATTGAGATCGTCAAGGCGTGGTTTTGGTTTATCGTGTGTCCTCGGTTTATGTGTCTGCCATTTATCTAGTTCCTCAATTTGTAGCCTTCGTTCTTCATAGATAGGTCCTTTGTTGTTGCTTGAATGTGGGTCATGTAGGTTCTTCGAACTTATTTCCTGCAAAGTAGGTTGTACCACATGGTTAGTTTTAGTAGAATGATTTATACAACCACCTTCAAGTTTTGATATATTACTCTATTACGAGCTTGAAGGGTGATTGTGTCGTCTACCACACGAAGTGTGAGTTCACCTGTGCCAACATCAATTATTGTTTTAGCGGTTGCTAAAAAAGGGCCTCCCTAAAATTAAAGGAATGTTACTATCCTCCTCTATGTCTAGAACAGCGAAATCAATTGGGAATATAAATTTGTCAATTTTAATGAGTACATCTTCAATAATCCCCCTAGGAAATCTGATTGTTTTATCGGCTAATTGAATACTCATCCTTGATTGTTTGGGTTTCCCAAGACCTAGTTCTTAAACATTTTGTAAGGCATAACATTGATACTAGCCCCTAAATCAGCCAAAGCATTATTAACATCTAGGCTACCAATTAAACAGGGAATCGTAAAACTCCCTGGATCTTTTAATTTGTTGGCCAGTTTATTTTGCAGTATGGCTGAGCAAACCGCATTTAGCTCCATATGCAATGCCTCATCCAACTTCCGCTTATTTGTTAAAAGTTCCTTTAGGAATTTGACTATGTTTGGCATCTGTGAAAGAGCTTAATAAATGGCAAGTTAATATGTGACTTCTTTAATAATTTAAGGAATTTACTGAATTGTTCGTCTGTGCGGTCTTTTCTTGTCGCGTTGGGATATGGCACACGAAGTTTGTACTCTTTACTTACCGGTTTCTAGTTATTTTGGTCCTCTTCACCTTTACCTTTACTTACCAC
The DNA here is from genome assembly GCF_025698485.1 of Gossypium arboreum. Taxonomy (NCBI): domain Eukaryota; kingdom Viridiplantae; phylum Streptophyta; class Magnoliopsida; order Malvales; family Malvaceae; genus Gossypium; species Gossypium arboreum. The sequence goes on along the minus strand of NC_069079.1, from coordinate 64,291,533 downwards.
GATTTCTTGCCTCAGTTCTGGTTCAGGTGCAACTAACCCTTCCTCATCTTGAATGGTAATTGCATTGAGTTACTCCCTTGGGTTAGATTCAGTGTTACTCGACAAGCTACCCTGTGGTCATTCAGATATCAATTTAATGAGCTGACCTATCTGAGTTTCGAGCCCTTGGATTGATGCTTGTTGATTCTTAAGTGCTATCTCGGTATTCTAAAAACGAGTTTCTAACACCAAGATGAATTTTGTTAGCATCTCCTCAAGGTTTGGCTTTTTCTCTTGTTGGTAGGGTGGTTGTTGGAAGCCTGGAGGTGGTGGTTTCTGATTCCCTTGGCCTTCCGATGAGAAATTTGAGTGGTTCCACCAACCTGCATTGTAAGTATTACTATAAAGATTATTTTGATATTGAGGATTATTACCCATGTAATTTAACTACTCGTTCTCCATGTTGTGGCCATAGGGTGGGTATTCTTAATTGCTTGATCCACCTCCACTTGCTTTGCACTGCATTATTAGGTGAACCTGTGATGAACCAAGAAAACCGTCAATTTTTCTATTCAAAAGTTCTACATAATTAAAGAGCATGGTGACCGAATCAACGTTAAAAACGCCTATTGTTTTTGTGGGCTTTATCCTCATGACTTGCCACTGATAATTATTTAGTGACATCTCTTCTATAAATTCATAAGCATCCTCAGGTGTCTTATTATTGATAGTTCCACCAGCGACTGCGTCGATCATCTGTCGAGTCGAAAGATTCAGGCCATTGTGAAACGTTTGAACCTGTAGCCAGAGTGGTAACCCATGGTGAGGGCACCTTCTCAACAGATCCTTGTATCTCTCCCATGCATCGTAGAGTGTTTCTAGATCCATCTGCACAAAAGAGGAGATATCATTACACAATTTGGCTGTTTTGGCAGGCGAAAAATATTTTAATAAAAACTTTTCGGTTATTTGTTCCCAAGTAGTGATTGACCCTCGTGGTAACGAGTTCAACCATTTTTTAGCCTTATTCCTAAATGAAAAGGGAAACAATCGAAGGCGAATGGCATCATTAGAAATTCCATTTATTTTAAAAGTGTCGCAAAACTCTAAGAAATTTGCCAAGTGAGCGTTGGGATCCTCGTCCTGCAAACCATCAAACTGAACAAACTGTTGGATCATTTGAATGGTGTTAGGTTTCAGTTCAAAATGGTGTTAGGTTTCCTGTTAAAGAAGGTTTAGCATATTCATACATAGTACGTGGAGCAGGATTCTGATTAGCAGCAATTGCAGGAGGTATCAGATTTTCTTGGTTTTCAGCCATCTTCTCGGTTGTGGTTGAAGTATCATCCTCTTACTCTTCCTCTGTGTATCGTAAGCTTTGCCTTATTTCTTTTTGGTTTCTACAAACTGTGTGACGAATCTCACTATCAAACAGTAATGGTCCGACGGGTTTCATCTAGTCATACACTATAAAAACCTGCCAGGAACAAATAAAAGAAAAATTAGAAAAGAAAATAAAAATTTAAATTGCAAATAAATAGTAGAATAGCTAAAGTAATTAAAATAGAGTGTTCCTAATATCCTAGTTCCCCAACAACGGCGCTAAAAACTTGGTACGTGATATTCTGGGCAGGTTTTAAAAATTTATAATTAATCGTTCTTGAAACTAACTATTATCACGATGAAGGCAAGTGTACTTATCGAACAGTAGTATAGCTTTAGCAAGACCGGATTGTCGAACCCAAAGGAACCAGGAGTACTAGTAATTGCATTCTTTTTGTTATCTAGCCTAAAAATTAAGGGATTTGTTTATCTAAACTAATTAACTAAACTAAGAATGCACAAAGAGAAATTGGGGAAACGTTTTTGGGAAAATTCGATTGATTAAGACAATACCTAAGGAAAAATCCACCTAGACTTCACTTGTTATTTGCATCTGAATCAAATGATTTATTTATTTGACTTAATCCGTAGAAATCCCTAAGTTATATTATTATCTCTCTCGAGACTAATAGCATCTAACCCTAGGTTGATTTAATTGAAATCTCTTTCTAATTAATGCCCTAGTGTTGCATTAACTCGATCTATGGATCCCCTTATTAGGTTTCACCCTAATCCGGCAAAATCTTATCACCCTATCTCTAGGCATGCAATCAACTCCTCTTAATTATGACAAATTTACTCTTAGACAGGGTCTTTTCCTCATCTGAATAAGAGTATTAACTTGAATCAATATCCTAGAACAAGAATTAAGAACACATAATTAAGAACAAGTCAAATATTTATCATACAATTCTGATAATAGTAACAAGATCTATCTTAGGTTTCATTCCCCTTAGGTATTTAGGGGGTTTAGTTCATAATTATAAAAGAAAACATCTCAGAAGAACAATGAATACAAAACATAAAGAAAACCCAAAACCCCTGAATGGAAATTGAAGGGAGATCTTCAGTCTTGACGAAGAATCCAGCTTCTAAGATGGAACAATCGGCTTCCTTTGAGTAATTCCTTGCTTCCTACTCCGCGCGCCTGTTCTAAGTGCCTCCTACGGTGTTTAAATAGGCTTTAGAATGCCTAAGAGCCCTCAAAAGTGGCCTTTTTCGAATAGGGCTATACTTGGGCTCAACAGGGTCACACCCGTGTGACACGCCCGTGTACGATTACTGTAGCCCCTAGTCAAGGCTGTTGAATAGGCACGGGCGTGTAGTCTACCCGTGTAAGTCATGTTTCGATCTTGCCAAATGGACACGGCCGTGTGACGCCCGTGTGAGGAAGTCCAGGCCGTGTTAATTTCCCATGTGGGTCTATTTTCTTCATTTTCAGCCTATTTCTCGCTCTTTTTACTCTCTCATGCTCGCCTAAGTATAAAACATGAAATTAAAGGATTAGGAGCATCGAATTCACCAAATCTAAGGAGAAACCATCCATAAATGTGCTAGGCATGGGATAAAAATATGTATAAATTACAGTTTATCAAATCCCTATCGAGATTCCTATTCAACAAGGATTTTTAGTCAAAATAACTCAAACTTTGAGTTTGAATCCTATTATAGTGACGAACGAGAAGGTCCAAGTAATTCTTCGTATGCGCAAAGGTATTCATCCATGAAGATTCAATCTCAAAAAGATGATCGTATTTCATATGTGGATCCTTCATATCTTTCCAAACAAAAGGTTTCTCATTTTGATTCTTTTATGTTATCTCCCTCTTGTAATGAAATTGAAAATGCATGTTAGAAAGAATTTGAAAAGCAAAAAGATAGTGAGAAAAAACAAAGCGAGATTGAAAAAGAAAAAGAGTGCGAGCAAGAAGAAAATTGAAAAAGATAGTAAGAATGTGAAAGACACAAGTGACATTGAGTTTTCAAAACTAAAAGAGATTGTGGTAAAAGAGAGAGTGTTTGAAAATGAGTTAGAAAAAGAAACGAATGAAAAAGATGAAAGTGAGCAAGAAAACGTGAGTAATGTTTCTGCTAACCAACATGCGAGTTCTTCTCGTATCATTTCTTCTTTTCAAGCTTCTAAAGGTTCATATGACAAGTTCCAACTTTATTACCTTCCCAACGAGAGACGATTCCAATTAATCAAGAAAGGTAAGATCGAAGTTAATGTTAATCCACAAGTGCTTAAAAATAAGCAAGGTAAGGAATCTTTGGCAATCGAGTCATGACAATCTGATTTAAAAGTTGTTAATAAAATTTTCGATGACTCAATCCTTGAAAGATCTTCTCATTTTGATTTGATTAATTTTCATTTTATTAATAATGTTGATGATTTTGTTCCAGCTAGTGCCATGAAAAGTTTTTCTTATGATAAGTCTTACGGTGGCAATTCTTTTGATGACGTTGGATTTATTCAACATATGCAAACTTTGGACCTATGTGATAAAGATTATTCACATGGGAAGTTTGATCTATTTGATTGTGATGGTTACATGAAATATTTTAATTTTTATGCTAAATCGTCTTGTATAAGCATGCCTTTTTGGATGAAATGTGAAAGTATTAACTGTTTGAATGAATGTATGCTCACATCTTTCTTGTTCAGCATATGTGGTAAAGAGTTTTCGCGTAGGACGTCTAATCTGTCTGATTGTGATGTTCATGAAAAACCTTTAAACCCTTGTGTGAAACACTCATTCATTTACATGTCTGTTTGGAAGAGATTTAAAAGGTTTGATTGTTTGAATTTGTTTTTGCTTACATCTTCTTTATTTGGCATGTGTGACTTCTTGGTGAAATCGAAACTCTTGTTGCGTCATGGAATGGGTGATCAAAATCATGTATTCAAACCCGAAGCATGTTTTCTTGAGTCATTGCCAACTAAAGGTCAAAATCAAATTTATGATTGTAACGCCCCGTACCCGAGACCGTCGCCGGAGTCGAACGCGAGGTGTTAACAGACTTAATTCATTACTTAAATAGCTCAAACAATTTATTTTTAAAATTTTCAGTCAAGCTAGCAATCTGCGTCACAGTCGCTTAAAAATTCATATCTCGAGTTCCAAAACTCGAAATCTAATTCCGTAAATTTTCCCTAAAACTAGACTCATATATCTATTTACTAATTTTTTTATAGAATTTTTGGTCTAGCAAATTAGGGCATTTTATTAGTTAAAGTCTCCCCTATTTCAGGGTTTGACTGCTCTGAACTCTGTGTATTACGAATCAGAAATCTCCTTGTACAGAGTTTTAATGACTATTCCGTTTGTTTCTAATAAAACTAGAATCAATAAGGAATCTGTACATATAAATCATGACTTATAATTATCTTTGAACAATTTATGGTGAATTTCCAAATTCAGAACAGGGGATCCAGAAATCGCTCTAGACCTGTTTCACAAAAATTTAAACATCTCATAAAATATAACTCATATACCTATTTTGTTCCATCCATATAATAATAGACTCATAATTCTTCAATTCCATATTTTATTCATCATCTAATTGTATCTCTACTATTTTTAATGATTTTTCAAACTCACATCACTGTTGCTGTCTGAATCTATTTTATGGTAAATTTTACCTATTTCATGGTTTCCATGGATTAGCTAGCAATTTAGCATACATAACACCAAATATGATCATGATTAGTCATTCCAATGGCTAATCATTACCAAGCATTTCCATACCACTCAATAACCATATCATAAGACCATATATACAAAATGATTATAATGCTATACATGCCATACTCAAAATATACAAGCCATTATGCCAAGATGGTATACGGATAGTGTGAGTGTGCCTCGGACCGTTCCCGATTTCCGAGCTGGCTTGTCAACACTACAAGGAATGAAAAGGAGGGAGTAAGCATAAATGCTTAGTAAGCTCACATGAAAATAACAAGTAACACAACTATATATGCAAACATAAAACATCATTTGCATAATCATCACCGAGACATTCATATCACATTTTCATTTATCATCTTACCATATTGTTGTTATATCGAGTTTTCAACCCGAGGGTTAAGTACATACCTGTTCAAAGTATTCATTTCACAACACTTACCAATACGTCCCTTTCATCTCGAGTATTCCTCCATTTGAGTAGAATTTTACCCTTTGAACACATCGGAATATAATTCGGATACATGGAAAGTTTGCACATAGTGCCACATATGTAGCCAAGCTACCATGTAACCCGCCCATAACTGAAATCGGACTCAACTCAACGAGCTCGAGCATTCGCATCCATAAGTGAACTCGGACTCAACTCAACGAGCTCGGATGCCTAGTTACATCTCTCGAACTCGGACTCAACTCAACGAGTTCGGACATTCGCATCCATAAGTGAACTCGGACTCAACTCAATGAGTTCAGATGCCCAAATATCCTAGTGACATGTCACTTGTATCCTAATCCATTCCTAAGGTTCAACGGGACCTTTTTCCCAATCATGTGTCTCAACCATCTTCTACGGAATGCCGTTACCGATACTCGGTAGTATTTCACATTTTCCAAGTATATCACATAATTTGGCATATTAACAAACAATTATCACAGTATAATATTTCATAATAATTATCATATCATTTAAATAACATTAAAACATTTAAAATAATAACTATGTTACCAACATTTACATATGAACTTACCTCGTATGCGAAAATGGCTACTTTTACCATTTCGTCCACACCATTTTAGCCCGAATTTTAGTTTTCCTTGCTCTATCATTTAAAATATAGTCTAATTAGGACTCACATTATTCAAATTGACCCAAAATCATATTTTGGTAAAATTACAGTTTTGCCCCTAAACTTTCGCATATTTACACTTTTGCCCCAAAGCTCTTAAATTAAACTTCAGCCTATTTTCTTATGTTTTATGACATGCTGATCATTTTTCCCTTCTATGGTAACATTAAATTCTCACTCTAACATGTACTTATAACTATTAGGTATTTTTACCGATTAAGCCCTTTTGCTCGTTTTCACTTAAAACCGAGTAGTACAAGTTGTCTAACATAATTTAAAACCTCATATTCTATCATAAAACACCAAAATACACAAATTTCACCTATGGGTATTTTTCCAAATATGAACCCTAGGTTGAATTATTGCTAGCATAAGCTTAATCGAGCTACCGGGACTCCAAAAACGTAAAAATCATTAAAAACGAGGCTAGAACGGACTTACAATCGAGCTTGGAAGCTTGAAAAACCCTAGCCATGGTTTCTTCTTTCTATATTCGGCCATGGGGTTGAAGATGAGCAAAATTGGCTTTTAATTTTGTATTTTAATTCATTTTACCCCTAAATGACCAAAATGCCCTTACTACTAAACTTTCCAAAAATTCCATCCATGTCCAATTTTTGTCCATAGACTTAGAAATTGGTAAAATTGCTATTTAAGACCTCCTAATTAATATTTCAAAACAATTTCATACTAGAAACGTCTAGAATGCAAGTTTTACAAATTATTCGATTTAGTCCCTAATTTCAATTTAAGCACTTTATGCATAAAATTTCTTCACGAAATTTTCACAAAATTATGCAATCATATCATAGACCTCAAAATAATCATAAAATAATTATTTCTATCTCGGATTTTGTGGTCACGAAATCGCTATTCCGACTAGGCCAAAAATCAGGATATTACAACTCTCCCCCCCTTTAGGGATTTTCGTCCCCGAAAATCTTACCAGAAAAGTGGTCTTCACTTTTAATCTCATATTCGGTGTCAAGAACTTTCACTTAGGCTGTACCTCCAATACATCTCTTTAATTTCTTATATGATCTGAAAGCTTACGCCTCAACTCTCAACTGTTCTTAAATTTTCAACCCTTCTCGCTTCCTATGATATCATGACATAAAACTCGGATCTTAACTTGATTAATAGAGACCAGAATTCCAAGAAATCCAACAATCAAAGAGACCTAAAATTCCATGAATCTGATGAGTAGGAATTCATTCAATACAGATATGATTTATAGATCTCGCTAAACATTTAACAATAGGATACATCACATTTTCCTCTTTCTGCTATGGAATTAATTCTGATATGGCCTCAAGAATAATCCTTCTCATTTCCATCCCAATATCAACACTGACAAGGATAATTTTGATAGATTCGAATGCTCGGCTTTAACCCCTTTAACAACTCCGATTTTATATTACATCGAAAGCTCTAAACTATCACATTACCTCACTGTCTTGAAACACATCACAATTCATACAACGGTACATTACTGAAAGTCAGAAAGTCTTTACTCAATGTAGACTAGTCTAGTTCAGACGCTTTGGTTACCAATATTCTCATCTATCCAAACTTTGTCAACATGTAATAAACTTTTCAGCTTTCACAAGATGAAAACCTTATCATTCGTAGTGACTTTAACTAATATCCAACTCTTTCTAACAAATATACACTTCTCGTTCAGACTATTTACTCTTTTATCAATACAAAAATGAAATTATATTATCAGACTTGAGAAAAATAATCCTGACATAATTGTCACATGAAATCTTTCAGATAAATAATTCACCATATCGACTGAAACTCGCGCTTTTATCACTTATGGCTTTACTGATGTCAAATCCTTACACAGAAATTAGAAAAAAAATCCCAATACTAAAATCACCACATTACCAAGATCAAATTAGAAGTATAGTCATATTTGACATGATTAGCACGAGCTGAAGAACGTACTTCGAACATGAGTCATAATTAACAAATTATAGAACAAAGATAACAAGAAAACCGAATAAAGAAATCCAAGATACGATACTATGCCGAGAATCAAAACCAAACTCATAGAGAAAATACGAATACCCGATAATTCTTCAAAGAAAGAAAGTCCAAAAGAAAACATCATTTAATCCCACCGAATCAAATATAACAAGAACAATATATCTTCCCATACATATGTATCGATGAAGCATCAAGTAGAAGAAAGAATCATAATATCATATGTATTCTCTCATCAATTCTTATCGAATTTAAATGGAATAGAATACCCGATGAAATAGAGCAATATAAATTATAAACCAGTCAGACTACCAATGCTTTCATCCAACACTAGAATTAGAAGACATTCCCATATAACAAGAATTTCTTCAAGAGATCAATAGCCATTGAAATATTTACGAGAACGGGTAAACACATAGAACATCTCAAAAGAGATCGCTAAATCATCCATCATAACTGTCACACTCGGATAGTTCACATTTCAAATATCATTTCCCCAACTAGTTCGCCATCACAAATTTCATATTAAACCATTCACTAAAGAAGGTCATTCTGAATAAATTTTGATTTACACTTTTCTCGACCTTACACCGAGTAATTCGATTTACCAAAGAGAATTTCCTTCTCTAACTGGACAAGGCATAATTCCAATAATCTTTATATCAATCCGATACTTTATCGACTCGACTTTACTTATCAGCTCATTTTCAATCTCTGATCATACTTATAATTATTCTATCATTGAACTCTTTGGGTTCTCAACCGGAAACTTATTCAATACAAATCTCATGAAATTCCATTATAAGTACCACTTCGGTAAAGGGGAGGGGTTGTAGGACCTCTGACTCGACTTTCTTATACATACATATATGACACAACTTCCATCATCATAGCAACATCATCAAAATCATGTCATTCATTCAGGCAATGCAACATTCATGTTGGCTTACACAAATTTTCCTATTGTCCCATTTAGACAATATACTTATGCATACATTCTATGTTTTCTAGATAGCTTTACTTATCCATTCATTTAATTAAATTAATTCATGCTCATGACATTATATAAGGCCAAACAAACATAGATATTTGCATCACAATCACAACATTCATTTCGTGCATCATCATGTACATATCATTACAATCATATAATTCAGTCCAACAATTTAACATAGATAAATTCATCTCATTATAATCCTTTATCTTATAAAAATTATATATCATTAGCATTCATCAACATTCGACGTCCAAATCAAGACAAGGACATTTTCATTCGTATCATAATATTATGACTTTTATTCATACCTCTACTACTTCCTATTTATTCCGTTCATCTTATCAAGTAAGCCATATACACTACATCATATATTAAGCAAATATGGATATTTATCACATATGTATCATAAACTTTTATTCATACTTTTCTGAAGCGAGACTTATCATAATCATAATTTTACTCAAATACCTTCACATAACATTGAACATGGTCAGCGCAGCTCGGTTGGGGAGTACCCTGTCTAAATAAGACGGTACTCATACGCGTCGGAAGACATCACACTATCACAGATCAGTGGCATGTATAGCTAAACTTTTACACATGCTAAGTTAGTCCGAGAACCGACTAAACCTACTTTGATACCACCAAATGTAATGCCCCATACCCGAGACCGTCGCCGGAGTCAAACACGAGGTGTTAACAGACTTAATTCATTACTTAAACAGCTCAAACAATTTATTTCTAAAATTTTTAGTCAAGCTAGCAATCTGCGTCATAGTCGCTTAAAAATTCATATCTTGAGTTCCAAAACTCAAAATCCAATTCTGTAAATTTTCCCTAAAACTAGACTCATATATTTATTTACTAATTTTTTTCTAGAATTTTTTGTCTAGCAAATTAGTACAGTTTATTAGTTAAAGTCTCCACTGTTTCAGGGTTCAACTGCTTTGACCTCTGTGTATTACAAATCAGATATCTCCTTGTACAGAGTTTTAATGACTATGCGGTTTGTCTATAATAAAACTAGACTCAATAAGGAATCTGTACATATAAATCATGACTTATAATTATCTTTGAACAATTTATGGTGAATTTCCAAATTCAAAATAGGGGATCCAAAAATTGCTCTGGACCTGTTTCACAAAAATTTAAACATCTCATAAAATATAACTCATATACCTGTTTTGTTCCATTCATATTAAAATAGACTCATATTTCTTCAATTACATATTTTATTCATCATCTAATTGTATCTCTACTATTTTTAATGATTTTTCAAACTCACATCACTGTTGCTGTTTGAATCTATTTTATGGTAAATTTTACCTATTTCATGGTTTCCATGGATTAGCTGGAAATTTAGCATACATAACACCAAATATGATCATGATTAGCCATTCCAATGGCTAATCATTACCAAGCATTTCCATACCACTCAATAACCATATCATAAGACCATATATACAAAATGATTATAATGCTATACATGACATACTCAAAATATACAAGTCATTATGCCAAGATGGTATACGGATAGTGTGAGTGTGCCTCCGACCGTTTCCGATTTCGGAGCTGGTTTGTCAACACTACAAGGAAAGAAAAGGAGGGAGTAAGCATAAATGCTTAGTAAGCTCACATGCAAATAACAAGTAACACAACTATATACGCAAACATAAAACATCATTTGCATAATCATCACCGAGACATTCATATCACATTTTCATTTATCATCTTACCATATTGTTGTTATATCGAGTTTTCAACCCGAGGGTTAAGTACATACCTGTTCAAAGTATTCATTTCACAACACTTACCAATACGTCCCTTTCATCTTGAGTATTCCTCCATTTGTATAGAATTTTACCCGTTGAACACATCGGAATATAATTCGGATACATGGAAAGTTTGCACATAAGTGCCACATATGTAGCCAAGCTACCATGTAACCCGCCCATAAGTGAACTCGGACTCAACTCAACGAGCTCAGGCGTTCGCATCCATAAGTGAACTCAGACTCAACTCAACGAGCTCGGATGCCTAGTTACATCTCTCGAACTCAGACTCAACTCAACGAGTTCGGACATTCGCATCCATAAGTGAACTCGGACTCAACTCAATGAGTTCGGATGCCCAAATATCCTAGTGACATGTCACTTGTATCCTAATCCATTCCTAAGGTTCAACGGGACCTCTTTCCCAATCATGTGTCTCAACCATCTTCTACGGAATACCGTTACCGATACTCGGTAGTATTTCACATTTTCCAAGTATATCACATAATTTGACATATTAACAAACAATTATCACAGTATAATATTTCATAATAATTATCATATCATTTAAATAACATTAAAACATTTAAAATAATAACTATGTTACCAACATTTACATATGAACTTACCTCGTATACGAAAATGGCTACTTTTACCATTTCGTCCACACCATTTTAGCCTGAATTTTAGTTTTCCTTGCTCTATCATTTAAAATATAGTCTACTTAGGACTCACATTATTCAAATTGACTCAAAATCATATTTTGGAAAAATTACAGTTTTGCCCCTAAACTTTCGCATATTTACACTTTTGCCCCAAAGCTCTTAAATTAAACTTCAGCCTATTTTCTTATGTTTTATGACATTCTGATCATTTTTCCCTTCTATGGTAACATCAAATTCTCACTCTAACATGTACTTATGACTATTAGGTATTTTTACCGATTGAGCCCTTTTGCTCGTTTTCACTTAAAACCGAGTAGTACAAGTTGTCTAACATAATTTAAAACCTCATATTCTATCATAAAACACCAAAATACACAAACTTCACCTATGGGTATTTTTCCAAATATGAACCCTAGGTTGAATTATTGCTAGCATAAGCTTAATCGAGCTACCGGGACTCCAAAAACGTAAAAATCATTAAAAACGAGGCTAGAACGGACTTACAATCAAGCTTGGAAGCTTGAAAAACCCTAGCCATGATTTCTCCTTGCTATATTCAGCCATGGGGTTGAAGATGAGCAAAATTGGCTTTTAATTTTGTATTTTAATTCATTTTACCCCTAAATGACCAAAATGCCCTTACTACTAAACTTTCCAAAAATTCCATCCATGTTCAATTTTTGTCCATAGACTTTGAAATTGGTAAAATTGCTATTTAAGACCTCCTAATTAATATTTCAAAACAATTTCATACTAGAAACTTCTAGCATGCAAGTTTTACAAATTATTCGATTTAGTCCCTAATTTCAATTTAAGCACTTTATGCATAAAATTTCTTCACGAAATTTTCACAAAATCATGCAATCATATCATAGACTTAAAAATAATCATAAAATAATTATTTCTATCTCGGATTTTGTGGTCACGAAATCGCTATTCCGTCTAGGCCCAAAATCAGGATATTACAATGATTCTGGAGGTTGTTCGATATTATGCCTTAAGGGATCCGAACATGATGTGTATGCTTATAACTTTAGTTTGCTTTGTTTTCCTACCATGTTGCCAGTCAAGAAATATTTAAGTCAACCAGAACTGGTAAGAGAAAACCTTGTTTTTGATCCCGATGAATATTATTCCATATCATTGTACAAAGGATTTGAGTCATACAATGTTTTTTTTTTGAGGTTATAATTTTCGAATGACTTGTGATTCTAGTTGGTTGCCATCAATGGATTTCTTATTTCATTATGATAAGGTGAGGCCAACTTCTAATTTTGATCCCGGGATTGGATTACATGATCAATTTTTGATTCATTGCGGAAGAGTAAAATCAACTTCTGTGTTTGATCCCGACATTGGTATATTTGCTCAATTTTTGAATAAGATTCTGAAAAGTTCTCTTAAGATTATATCTAGTGATACTAAACAATTTCATTCTTGTGTAGGTGACACTTCGAAATGGTTTCCTCCTAAAGAGGGAGGGCATGCACCTAACATTTTTTCTCTTCGAGTTATGTGCAATTTTCAGATTCTTGGGAGAAATTTTGCCAAGTTCACTAACCAAAGGGTTCATGACGAAAAAAGATTTTTTGCGAGCAAGCGGCCCGATTTAAGGACAAATCACTTTAAAGAAGGAGGGGATGATACGACCACGCCCTAGGAACACCCTTGGTCCAGCTCACCAAGCGAGGCTAGTAATCTTTTGCAAGCTGATCAGCTCGATCCTAGCCTATTGAGCTTGATTCAGCTCGAACTTTAGCTCATTGAGCTTGATCTGGCTCAACTTTAGCTTATTGAGCTCGTTCCATCTTTTTAATTTATGCACTTTAGTTGCTGGAATAAGCTTCATTTAGTTTAAGTTATTTAGTTAATTTAGTTTAAGTAATTAATGTGTCTTAAGTTAATTAATATGTTTAAGTATTTTCAGCATTAAATATGTCTTAGTTAATTAATTTGTATCAATTTGCATAGCCATTTAATTTGCCTGAAAACTATTTAATTTGTCTTAGCTCAAACAGCCATTTAAAGTGCCTTAAACTTAGGCAACTTAATTGAGCTAGTTAATGTGTCCTTACCGAATTTTAATTGATGTGTTTAGGTGATCATTCAGCTGAATTCAGTTGGTGCATGGATGTCATTAATAGGCACATGTATTTGGAGCTGGATCATTAAGCTAAATTAAAGTCTAGCAACTGTTTCTCTTCTCCAACGGGCTCTTCATGAAGAGCAATGGACAAGGAGCTGCTCACACAAGACTATTCAGCTCACAAAACATTTTTACACCATGGGAGCTATTCATTTTCATCCATTCACACTTGGAGGCTATTGGAGGTCAAGTGTTCATACCAATTTGGCTATTCATGCATCACATTCTTATTAAAAATGGCTTTTGCATTTTCAGCTTCCCAGGAAAGAAATAAACACATTCACATTGCTGGAAAATTCCTTTCACCTTAGATGACCATTCAGATTTGTGCATTCACACTTGAGGGGCTGCTCATATTTGGTTTCACACCTAATGTCTATTGGAGCACTCAAGACATCATTTGACACCTTCAAAACCATTCAGCTAATCAAAGCAACTCATTAAAAGGTTGTTCACACCATTGGACGTTTTTGGGAAGCTTCAAGGAAACTTCAGCTTAGTTAAGTTGATTTGAGCTATCCATTTAGTTTCTTTAATGACCATTGGTGTCTCCCATGCTAGGAAACTTCAAGGAACCTTCAAGGAAGCTTCAAGGGATGTTCTAGGAAGTTGCCAAGAAGTTTCAGCTCATTTAAGCTAAATATTTGCTGCCTATTCAGCTCCCTAAGTGCCTATTCGTCTAGCTAGATGTTTAGCTATAAATACTTAGCCAATTTTATGTTGTTAAGACTTTTTGCTCATTGTTGAATGTTTATAACATTTGTGAGTTTTTCAACTCTCTTAATTCGTTTTAGACTTAGCTTGACTTTTCTAGCTTGCTAGTGGCGTCATTCTATTTCTTTGAACTTATCACTCCTAAATCGAGTGTGGCGTTCACCCTATTGATATCTTTGGTTCCTATCTTCCTAAATAACGGGTCAAGATCTTAACTTCCATCTTCCATCCATCTTAAGCGTCGTATAAGGTTTGGGTCAATACTTTCTATAGTATTGGTTCTTCCTTGGCATTAATCTCATTTTCCCTCCATATTATCCATCGTATCATTTACCTTAATTTCTTTGTTTAGCCAATATACCATTAACCTATCTTAAGCACTCTATGAAACCCCTTTGTTTAAACCATCACTTAGCCGAATTTCATATAAACTCCAAATAAAATGGAACTTCTCATTTTAATGATTAGGCATCTAAATGACTCAACTCATTTCACCGAAGCGAGATCATATCAATTAACTTATAATACTCTAATTTTGTACCTTTTTCAAGTTAGTCATTTTTACTAAATTAAGCATACAAACGTTGAAATTTTTAACGAAATTTTTATACAACATTATTAACATATTGTAGACATTAAAATAATAATAAAATAAATATTTCGACTTCGTATTTGTTTTTCCAAAATCGTTGTTCTGATTTGACTGAAAACTAGCTGTTACAAGCGCAATAGCTTTGACCCACCTAGAGACATAGTGTAAGGCCCTAGAAATAGGTCTAGTATTTTCGGGTAAGTTTACCAGGTTTCGAGTGAAAATTAGGAGTTAATTGAGTTTATTAGTGATTTTTAATTTAGCTAGCTTAATTTCATTTTAAAAATTGGTAAATAATATTCGGAAAATAAAAATATTTTAGAAAAGTTAATTTTATGGTTTTCAATAATTTTTGTGTAAAATAAATATTTTGGGTCTAAGTAGAATTGAAAACTAAATAAAATGGGGGTTTAATTGAGAGAATTTAAAATATTAACTAAATAGGATCATTTTGCAAAACAAGGGAAACGTAAGAGTGGTTTTATAGAAAATTATCCTTATTTTAGCAATTTTGGGGGAAAAAGAATTTTGTAAAAAAACAAGGGAAATGTGGGAGTGGCCTGATGGCAATTTCCCCAATTTTTGAAAATCAGGTGAGGGTTTTCAGTTTTAAAGACATTGCAAGTACCTCACTTTGCACACATTTTCACCTGAATTAAGAGCTTTTTCTCTCTCTCTTTTTTTTTTTTTGCTCATTTTCATAGACCACATATCAAAGAAAAGATCTAAACTTTTACTCTTTCAAAATTCTCTCCAAAATCTCCATAAAAATTTTCCAAAGTTTAGCAAAAGTCATCCGAAATTTTCAAGGATCTTGATTCAATCTTCTAAATTGATGATTTGAGATCAATTGAAGGTAATTTTCAACTCTAAATTTATTTTTAAGTTGTTTTCAATCATTATTTCCTATTTAAATTGATTAAAATGGATTTTCAAGTTTTAATTTCTTGTTTCTTGAATATGGAACTCAACAATGGTGAATCCATGATTTTCAGTTGGAATCCAAGTTTTAATGGATGTTTAAGACCAAATATGTTTATTAAGAGGTTTTTAATCATAGAACAGGAGATCAAACTTGTTTGGTTGATCAATTTTGATCAATTTGTTTTTAATAAAAGAGATGAGTTGATTTTTTGGAAAATTTTAAAGCGATTTAATAGATGAAATTAACACTTAGGTTTTATTGAATGTTACTTGTAATTATGGAATTTAATTGATTATTAAATGTAAATCGTATTAGCTGTTCCAACTTGACTGGTAATATCCAGTATCCTATTCCGGTAGCAAAAATGAGATATGAGTGTTACATTAAGTATGATTTTCAGTAAGTATATGCAAAACTATTTTCAAACTTATATGTTTTATGACAAGAAGGACCTGCGACTGGGTCTCGCACCTTCACTGCAAACCCAGCATGCGACATAATTTTCAAACTAAGTCTTCCTTTTGTTTTAAACTTTATGTTTAAGCATACTCTGCTGATTCTTGATTATTCACTGAGTTCGCAATGAGCTCACCCACTCCTCTCTTACTTTGTAGGAAGGTAGGTCACGGATGGTAGTGGTGAGGTAGATGTCTTGGCGAGGCTCATCCTTAAATAGATACTGGCGAACCTAGAAATTAGGTGATTGGGTTTATTATTTTATCTGGGTTTAGATTTATCATAATTTGACTCTATTATTGAAATAATTTCTTTTAAATTTTAAGTTTATTTTGTTTTGTGAACCATGTCTTATAATATTTTATTATCCTTTATTATTAATAAAGTTTGATGCTTATTCATGCATAAGTGTTACATGTATTTCCTTTTGTCATAATATGCGAGTCAAATTCATTAAGTATTTTCTATGACCTTAGATGTTACATGCGTACCTCTGGTAGAGATAGTCTTTCTACTTAGCAAACTGATGTGATCCGGCTTGAGTGATTGAGTCGAGTTCACATAAGTTGCCCGATTGTCGACGAGAAGGGTTGTTCACAAATTTGTTGATTTGTTAGAATTGGCTTAGAAGGCTGAATGTTAATGAAGTGGGGTTCAAAGTTGGCTAGATAGATGATGGTAGGTTTGGCTAGAAAGAAGCAAAGGTAGAAGATGTGTTGGATGGGTTCGGTTTAGGGTAATAAGTGAAAGAAGGATAAAAGATGAAAATGAAAAATCGAACTTAAACTTCAAGAGTAATTCAACACTATAATGAGTGTCACCACAGTTCCTATATTGTTTAAGGTGAAAAAGGT
Source organism: Gossypium arboreum (assembly GCF_025698485.1). Classification (NCBI taxonomy): domain Eukaryota; kingdom Viridiplantae; phylum Streptophyta; class Magnoliopsida; order Malvales; family Malvaceae; genus Gossypium; species Gossypium arboreum. The sequence goes on along the minus strand of NC_069079.1, from coordinate 64,274,242 downwards.
GACTGGTAGTTGGATAGGAGAATGCCACACCAAGTGATGGTGATAAGTTCTAAAAAACAAGTTCGGTTGACGCCACTAGCAAGCTAGATAAGTCGCTTGAGAGTCGTATGAAAGTTGAGAGGAAGTAAACCTCACAGAAACAAAGTTTCATTAAACAAATTGTCAAAAAGTCTTCTACAACTTGAAATTAACTAAGTATTTATAGCCAAAAAGCTAGGCTAGCTGAATGGACAATTGGATAGCCAAATGGTCACTTAATTTTAGCTTTTAATGAGCTGAAAATTCCAAAAAAATTCAAGAAAATTCTAGGAAGCTTCTCCAGCCTTGGGAACGTCTTTAGACATCTTCTAGAGTGTTTACATGTAGCTGGAATTAATTGGAATGCATGGGAGCTGGTTAGCCTTTTTGGAGACGTCTAAGGGCTGCCTTTTGGTGTTTTCAACCAGCTTTCATTGAAGGAAGTTAATTGTTGACCTGAACAATTGAATGAAGTGGCTGGAGCTAGGCTAGATTCAGCCAAAGGGTTTTAATGAGCTTAAATGGGCTGCTTTGATCAGCTGAATAGTTTGGAGTTCATTAAAATCTACTTGGCGATCATCAAGAGTTTTGTTTTTTTTAGTGTGAACAGATGGAATTGAATAGCCTTTGTGTGTGAAAGCCTCAAACCGAATGGTCCCTAGTGTGAAAAGCATCTCCAGCAATGTGAAAACTCTCTTGGTCATTGGTCTCCTCGAAGGGATACTTGGGAGAACTAAATCAGCAGCTCTCTTGTATTCGAGCCATCCATTGTATATGGCTGCACAAATTAATTCAGCAAATTAATTAAGTTTCAGACACAATTAAATTCAACAGCAACTAAACTAATTAATTTGGAACATGTAATTAATTTGTCTAAACTAAGACACATTAAAATCAAACAATGACTAAGACACTTATTTTCAGCAGCAGCCAAGACACATTAAAAATCTGTATTAAGCTAGGACATATTAATAACATGCATTAAACTAAGACACATTAAACACTACAATTATTAGATTCAGATTATAATTTATTTATGAGCTGAAATAAATTAACTACTTAGCTAGACACATGAAATTATTCCAGCATGAAATTGTTCCAGCAAAAAAAATAAAACAGACGCAAGCTAAAATGAACTAAAACTAAATTAAAAGATAAAATTGAGCTAACTTTGATATTAACTAGCTAGAAATAACACTTTATTTATTTAATCAATTAAATACAAAACTGAAAGAAATAAGAAAGAGCTCGTTTGAGCTGAAACAAGCTGAATTGAGCTCAACGAGCTGGAATTTGAACTAATTCAGTTTGCAAGAGTTGGCAAGTAATGCCTAGGGAGCTGGTCCAAGAGTGTGCTCGAGGCGTAATCGTATCACAAACCCCATTGTGCGAGCCTATATATGCATGCGAACCCTTGTACTCATGCGAACCCTACTAATGAATGAGAACCCTTGCATGCATGATTCTTTTGTTTGCAAAGTCTGTTTGTTTACAAAACCATATTGTATTTAGTGAACATTGTATGCGAATTTATGCCTTTGCCCGAACTCATACTTTGTGTGTTGCGAACTCATGTGGAATGCTGCTATGCGAACTTATATTATTTGATGTTTGCATCACCATTCACCAATTTTTAGCTTCAGGGGCCTTAGTTTTGATCCTTGACCTTAGTAGTACCGCAACAAGTCAAATAGAATCCAATTTGCTATAGTGCAAGAAGATGTATTGGTATATCTCCCCTCTTGTGTCGATACCACGATGTCAGGGAGAAGTTTGTGCATTATTTTCAGCCTTTTTGACTTCTGATCATCTATTATGGGTCTCAGAGAACACCATTCGCTCCTGGACCCTCTCAAAATAATTTTAAGATGATTTTTAAGCCTTCAAAATGATTTTTTTTATTAATTTTACTAGTTTTAATTTTTTTTAAGTTTTAATTTATAGTAAAATCTTTACATTTCCCACCCGAAAGACTTTAATTGAATCCGATTAGCCCTAAACACTTTATTTTTTATTTGAATGGGTCCTAACATGTATTCAATGACGCAAAATGATTTTAAATAATTGAATTTCATCCTTTCTTGAGTTTTTTTAAAGAAATTCTATAAAGTTACCAGATGATGTTTTTATTAAAAGAAAACTTTGATTTTTGTTTGAAAGTGCTCTGGTAGCACCTCCCATTTGTACTGTATATCAGAATGAGTAAGGGTATTATAAAAATATTATATATGATAATTTTTAATTTTTGTTACTCGTTTAAAAATCCTTTTATGGTACTGATATTTTTTATAGTTAGTAATATTTTTAAAAATATTAATCATGTAAATGTGTAATTATAATTTATAGTACTAAACATGACATATTAGATTACGATCTTATTTCACTGTCAACCAAACATGTTGAGTGAATACTAATTTTTATAATTAATTACACTTTCATCCAATTACTTTTTATTGTCCAAACAAATCTTTAATAATCATTTATGTAGTTTAGTGAAAATACTGTGAAGTTATCCTACATTTTCTCAACCAAATAAATTCACCTTCCGATCAACTTAAGCAAACAATAATAATAATACCGATGAATTACCAAGCAAACTGGAGTAAGTATTTATATCGTATCCCTTAAACGGCGAAAGAGATTAGGGATAGGAGCGAAAGGGAAAGTTAAGCGAAAGAGAAATAGAAAGAAAGAAGAAAAAGTACGTATGGTATTAATTAAAAGAAAAGGAAGGAAACAAACAAACAAACAAGCAACCATGTTTCAGATGAGTAATTAAGGGAAACAAACAACAGGTCCCCATCATTCTTCTCTTGCCATGCTCTATTTTTGTATTTCCCATTTCTACTTGCAATAGAAAATAATGGAACCCCTCCACCAAGTCTTGTTCATGAATCACTTGCACACTCAATCTTTCACAAATTTAATAACGCTATAAACAAAAAACAAGTAATATATTTTTTTCATTCTAGTGTATTTTTTACTTTTCACAGCTTACCAAATAATATTTAGGAAAAGCAAAATCCTTTTGTTACTTTGGTTTAACTACAAATTTAGTATGAGCATTTAGACTCTATTCTATTAACACTAAAATAAGTCTTGCTTGCTTCCGCCAATATCAAAACATGTAAGTATTAAACTGTTGTGTAATGTTGAGAGTAAAATGGTACATGGCAAAATAGGTAATTGTTTTTATTTATTTCAAAGTTTGAAAAAAAGTAAAAAGAAAACTAGAAATGGCCGTGATCTAGTGTTGGTTAAATACTGAGTCCTATAGATAACTTCAAACAAACTTGAAACGAATTAAGCTTGAGATAGTGATGAATTCTTGATAATAATTAAGCTTGAGGGAATCCCATACCTTTAAACACATTTTTATTTATGCTTATATTTATGGAAGAATTATCAGATCCGAAGTACCATTTTCAAAATTTTCTTGAAAAGAATTAGTTTTTATGATGGAAGTATGATAGTACAAAAATACAGATAACTATAACTTATTATTATAAGCTAAAGAAATTAAATAAGCGATTAACAAGAGCTTTTCTATTTTTGTTACAATGAAATATTGTAAAAAATAACAAAAATGGGGGCTAATTAAAAACAGCTCAACCTGTGTTACATACGTGATACGTGCAATAATCATTGATAGTATCTAAAAGTTAAGAAACCTATTAACTGATGAAACTTGGAACAGATCTCATGTTCGGTGTCAATATATGAGTTTCAATTTAAAGCTAATAATGAGTTATTAAATAAAACTACTAGCAGTACTAGAAGTTAACATTAAACAGCTTCTAGATTTCATAAAATCATGATCTTAATTACAGTCTTTTCGATCTGTCTTATTCAAACTTTGCTTCAATACAAGTGAAAAAGTCAAAGAAAAAATGAAAAAGGAGGAAGAAAAGATTATAAGCAAAAGAGAAAGGTGAAGAACTAAAAAGAAAATTGAGAGAGAGATCTCTTGGAATATAACTTGCAATCCCATGGCTTTCCTTTCTCTCACAGGAAATGCAAAATCATTATGTGAGCATAGAAAAGAACCAACAATGTAAGTTACCAAAATAGCAATAATATATAACAAGTGCTAATAACAATTGTTACTTTGACAGAAGATCTTAAGAGTTTTAGTATACTATCTGCTATTTTGCTTTCTTCTTTTCTTTTAGGACATGAAAAGCTTGTTGCCACACTTGCAACGCCAAGCTTCGGGGTAGTACTCAAGTGGCATACTAAACCCTGGTTGAATTGGAACGTGAACTGGTTTACAAGGTGAGCAGTTACCACACTTGGATCTACAGGAAGGTGGTGAAGAACCAGGTCCACTGAGTCGTTTCTGAGCAATGAACCGATCTAACACCCCTGACCCGCTTCTCTTCTTACTTCCTTCCCTCTCCTGGAACCCGCTGCCTGCACAAAGAAACACAAAACCACACTGAATCAAGACCGAGTAAATGGTTATATTATTCGTCCATGCATGTTTATTCCGGTTCACAAAATAAACGAGAGGGGAATTAAAGTACTTACCGAATCGAGAAAGAGTAATGACAGAAGCAAATAAGAGAAAGGCCAAGGCAGCAGCTGTGTGTTGGCGATGGTGGTGGGATACGCCCATGCCGAGGAGGAGCAGGCCGAGAGTTTTATTAAACTCAGCTCAAGGAGGGATGAAGATAGTTTGGGTTGAGTAAGGGAAGGAGATAGCTATTAATTATTGAAGGTTTTTCGTTGTTTCATTTCACTTTTTCTTTAGCCGGAGAGTCCAAGTCAAAGACACAAATATACACAAAAGATTGTAAGGGAGAAAGGATATGTATTTTTGTTTTATTGTTTGGCCAAATAAGTAGTGCTGGGGTCTACCAATTCGCTGGATGATTGTAAATTGGGATGCTGTTATTTTTTCTTTCTACACTGTTTTCTTTCTTGTGGATATTTTTTTTAGCATACATAATACGGTAACTTGTAGGTTATTTTTTTGGTAAAATAAAACACCTTTTAAGCCACACTGCTAAGAAAACAAATTAGTTCCTTATACAACCAATATAATCAGCTTGAATTACATCCCATATTGAATAAGGTGGTTCTTCAAACCCTTACTACTATGAAACTTGTAGCTAATAACCTTAGCTATATGGTCAACCATTGCATTATGAGTTCTCCAAATATGGTGTATACAAACCTTCCAACTTAAACGTGTCATTCGATGAATAGAGCGTAGTTCCAACATCTTACTATCAGCTGCTCTACCACCACAATCATCTCCACCAAAAGAGCATTATCACACTCAATTTCTAACAGTCGAATCTTTTTCTCCCATGCTAAACGTAGACCCTTTAGAATAGCTCTCGCTTCGATCTTAAAAATTATGATTTTACGTAGCAACATCGACAATCCCCATAACCAATTAGCATTAGCATTTTTAATCACTCCTCCAATGGCAACATAAGATCCATTTAGCGACACTGCCCCATCTGTATTAAGTTTACTCCAACCTCTATTCGGAGCTGACCACTGCACAGCAGTAATCATAGGATTAACATGTAACATAGGTGCAAGCATCATTATGAAACTCCTCGTCTAACTAACACCCATATCCACGATTTTTTGGGCAAAACAAAACTCATACATATTCCAATTTTCCATAGCAACCAACACATTATAGGAAAAAAAACTTTGCCATTCTATCTCTTAACTATCACAATCTCCAATGTTTCACAAGTTTCATAAGATCCATTCATCCAGTGGCAAAGAAAAAAATCTTTCCTGAGCATGGGTCGACACAACTCACCACCAAACAATCCTAGAAAAGTTGCAATCCCGAACAACATAGATCCTGGATTCGTATACATTGCTACATTGTAACATCCCAATTTAGACCCTAGTCGGAATGGTGATTTTGAGACCACAAATCTGAGTCAGAAAAATATTTTAAAATTATTTTCTGTGTTTATTATGTGTGAATTTATATCTGTGAAATTTTTGTGATATAATTTTCTTGTTTGAGTGCCCGGTTAAATAAAAGGACTTAATTACGTAAAATGAAAATTTGATGGATAAATTTTAAAAGTGCCGAATTGAAGATGTCTTTATAGCATGGGGTACTTATGGTGGAAATATGGCTTTGAATGTATGAATGGACGGCATTGGACTTATGTTATATAGTTTTCATATTAATTAGTAAAGGTTAAAAAGGTAAAATGCATATTATGTTAATATATGATAAAACATAACATAATTAAGCCATGTTCTTCATTCTTTTTTATGACCAAAACAAAAAGAAAAGAAAAGAAAAGAAATAAAAGAAACCTAGGTTCGGCCACTTTCCAAGCTTGATTCAAGGTTTGTTTTTACTCGATTTTTGATAATTTTTACGTTTTTGAGATCGTTGCTAAGTTATCTACAAGACCCATGCTTGAATTTTTTTATTTTGGTGAATATTTTGAGTTATTCCATTGTTGAAAGCTTGTGATTTTTTTTGTTTAATGATGAAATATGAAAGATATGTTTTGGGTTAACATGTTTTGTATTGGAGTTTTTGATGATTTTGAGTAATTAGGACTAAATTGCAAAAAAAAAAATTGAGGGACTAAAATGTGAAATAAATGAAATACATGGACTTGTATGGACACTAGGGACATTCGACCAAACATGGGTATATTGAAATTTTGCATATTTGTGTTTTGTGCAATAGGGACTAAATTGTAAAAAGTGTAAAATGTTAGGGGTAAAATGGTAATTTTCCTATTTATGTGTTTTTGGACTAAATTGAATGAAAATAGGTTTGAATGAGTTTAATTTGAATATGTTTAGATTAAGAACCAAAGAAATCAAATTTGGACCGGGGGAAAACGAAAGTTGTCGACTAGTCATCCCGTTTCATTTTACATCGTCCGAGGTAAGTTTATAAGCAAATAGACATACTTAATTTTAATTAAATAAAAATTATATATGCTGAAATGAAATATGTGATTTTATATATACAATAGCAGAATGTGAGTAAGCTTGGAAACTATATTTTTGAATTCGTTTCAACTGAGTTACGACGTCCAAAAGCCCTGTATGAACCTTAGGAATAGCTAGGATACATATGTTTGACATAGCATTTGATATGTGATTCCGACATATGTGTGCGAGTAAAACCCTGTCTGAGATAATGGCATCGATATGTGATTACATGTAAAGACCACGTCTGGGACGTTGGCATTGTACGATATATGTGTAATAATTTGAATGTCCTATCCAATTCCTAATGGTTCATCGGGCAATGATAAGTTGTGAATGAATATGTAAAACGAGCTGAATGACAAGGTGTAACACCCTAAATTTGGGCCTCGAAGTATTGTGCCTTGAGTATAGGTCCGTAAGGAGGTTGTATATAAGCATTTAATTATGCAAGGAAATGACACAATTAAATGTCTGCTTTGGTGGTTAATGGCCCTGAGAAGTGTTGGAGAAATCTTGGGTTCAAACCTAGGCTTTAGCAAAAATTTTGGTTTTAAGTGAATAAAACCCTGGGTGCTTGGATGAAGGCCTTTTAAATTATTGTGGTAAATAAATGACACAAGGAAGCAAGTGGTCTAGTGGTTGTGGCGTCATTAAGGTTGCAAGGGAGCCTGGGTTCAAGTCTTGGCTTTTGTAATTTATTTGATTTTTCTTTTAAAGGAACCTGGACTTTGGCCTATAGACCTTATAATTAATTAAGGCTAAAATGGTGACACAAAGAGCCTTGTGGTGTAGTAGCAATGTTGTGACACCCCGAATGTGACCCTAGTCGGAGAGTGGTTTCGGGACCACGAAACCGAGTCACAAGAATAATTAAGTGTTATATTCCGTACTTATTGTATGTGGAATTGGTATGCGTAAATATTTCGTGTCTCGATTTTTATTAATTAGGTGCTAAATTATAAGAAAGGACTTAGTAGTGAACTTTGAAAGTACGATAGGGAAATAGGTGATGACTAATTAAAGCATGCATGCAAAATAATGGACTTGCATGTCAAATTCCCCTTTCTACAAGTAATGGCCGGCCATGACAAAGAATATGGGTCAAACATGTCATGAAACATGTTTTGTTGGGCATTAGGGAGAAATAGTAAACAAATAAGCATGGGTAAGAAAAGAATGAAAAAAAAAATGTGTGTGAGAGAGTGGCATACCCCATTGCCGTGAGTTGTAGAGAAGGAAAGAAAAAATTTTGTTCATCCTTTCTTTGAGCCAAAACTAAGGAAGAAGGAGGATTTTGCTTCATGCTTGGTTTGGAAGAGATCTAGAAGGAGATTTGGCTAAGTTTGCATCAAGATTAAGGTATGTATGAGGTTGTGTTGGGAGTTTCATGCATGTTTTGGTTGCTAACTTGATGTGCATGTTAGCCATGGCTCAAATCTTTGGTATGCCATGGAAATGGTATTTGGCCAAAGTTGTTATAGTGATAAAGCCATTGCATGCTAAGTGTGAAGCTTGATGATGATGCATGCAATGATGGATTTTCTACTCATGAGTAAGATTTTGAGTTTTCTCTTTGTTTTATCATGATTAAAGTTGAAAAGGAGCATGATTGTCATACTTGGCCATGATGCATTCTTGAGCATGATTCATGCTTCTTGCATGTTAGTTAAAAGTTTGTGTTTTGGATGGCTATGGACACCTTGAAAATTCGCCATGCTCATATATGCATATATATGATTGCACATTTTGTTTGGTTATGAACTAAGTGATGAATATATTGATTTAAAGAAGAAAATGTGGAAGAATGCTTGTGAAATTGCAAGCACAATTGCCTAGCACACATATAAGTGCTTGATGCTATATTATAAGTTTTGGGCCACAATGTGCAAGCATTAATTAGTAGATTGCATGCTGTTTTTGTGAGGTATTAAGTGCAAATTTTGACCTCAACATGTACATGAATATTCGCCTTGGGTAGCCCATTGAAGGCCTTAGCATTTCCTTGATGTTCAAACAAATTGTATTGAATTGCTTGATGTAGTATAAAATGTGCATGACCATTGTGTATTCAAGCTAAAGAGTGGCCATATGACCATCTAAAATCCTTGTCATATTCGGCCATAAGCAAGCACAATGAGGTTTTAATAAATTGAATTTGTTTGAATTAGCTCAAGAGCCAAGAGGGCCACAATTGGACAAGGGGAAGGAAAAGGTGATCGAATAGCCGAAAAAGCCGTTCGACAACATCCGAGGTAAGTCCTCAAGAAGTGACCTTACTTGAATTATGTGAGATGAAATATGGATGTGTATGATTATTGATTAGGTGTGTATGAGTATTTGAATTCCACCCGGCTAAGTCCCAAGGCGAATATGCTAATGATATTAATTGTGTTTGAGCCTTAGTAACGAAAATGAAATATGTATGTCCAATGATTATTGATGTATGTGTGCATGAGAAATTGAATGATATCCGGGCTAAGCCCAAGACAATTATGCTGGAAATTATATCCGGTTAAGACCAAGGCAATTGTGCTAGTGGCTACATCCGGCTAAGACCAAGGCATTCGTGCGAAGTTATTCTATCCGGGCTAAGACCAAGGCATTTGTGCACTTGATTATATCCGGTTATATTCAAGAATCTTGGGCTGGAGGTGAGTGTTGGTTGCTGAAATGAATTTAATTAGTACACTCGGACAGCCCAAAGGATAAGGTACGTTATATGTGCATTGGAAAGTCGACGTGTTTGAGCAACATTCGCTCAATCGACTAATGAATTTCAGTTATTGAATTGATTGATGCTTTGCGAACTTATATAATGATGAAGTATGAAGTAAGAATGTGTATTAATGAAATGATGCATTTGGCTATGTGAATGTATTGCTGTAAATTATAGTTCATTATATTCCTTGAGACTTACTAAGCATAAAAATGCTTACCCGTTGCTTTGGCTCTTAGTTTTCTAGATTTCGCCGAGGCAATCGGATTTGGGATCGTTGAAGTCGAAGTCATCCACACTATCAAGCCTCCATTTTGGTATAAATTTTGGTTGAACTTGAGATGGCATGTATAGGACTACCTCTTGTTTGTTAAATACGTTGTAATGTAAGTATGTATGGCCATGCGAAAATGGCTCGAAAAGGGAGCATGAACTTAGACTTATTGTGGGTTGTATGTATATATATTTGGGGTCATGATGTGGCTATTGTTTGGAAATGGGAATGTTGGTCATATGATCAGCCATTGGCATGGTTAAAATGATCATATATGAACCTATGTATGGCAAGATTAGTTGAATCATGGAGACTACCAAATAGGTAAGTCCTACCTTAAAACAGATGCTGCCAGCTGCAGTGGCGTGAATGTGAAAAATCACCATAATTCATAGGAATGGAATCAAATAGTGAATAAGCTATGTAAATGAACCTTGATGAGTCTATTTTCATATGGAAGAAACGAAGCGGTCATAGGAGTTACAGGTTAAGAGATATTAAAGCTATTGTGAGACAGGGCCAGAATGGTTTCTGGGTTCCCTGTCGCAACTTTAAAAATTCACTATAAATTATCCAAAAGAATTAGGAGATATACCTTATATGTACAGATTCCATTTTGAGTCTAGTTTCATTAGAAACAAACGACACCAGCATTAAAGCCCTGTGCAGAGAGATATTCAAGTTATACCGCGCGAAGGTCAGAGCAGTCGATCCCTGTAACAGGGTAACTTTAACTAATAAACTGTACCAATTGGCCCGACCAAAATCCTAGAAATAAATCCATGGATGGATATATGAGTCTAAATTCAGGAAAATTTACGAAACCAGTTTCCGAGTTTTGAAACTCGAGATATGATTTTAAAGGCGACAGTGACGCAGTTTTCCAGCCTGACTGGAAATGTCAAATTGGTGGGCAAAAACATGTGAACTTGGTTTGTTAACCCTCGGTCCGACACGGCGATGGTCTCGGGTTTTGGGGTGTTACAATTTTATTGGTATCAGAGCCACGGTTTAGTCGATTCTAGGACTACCGTGATGTGTTTGGGGTCTAGCTATACATGCCATTAAATGATGAATCGATAGTGTGATGAATTCTGACAATTTGACTTCATGATTGTTTATAGCAATGGATCCCGATCCCAACCGAGCGATAGCTGATGATGTGGAGAGTGTGGCGCTTGCTCGCGAAGGGACAGCGCCGGCGGACTCTCAACCTATGGCCAGTAATCCTAATGATGAGGCTAGGCAAGCCTTTTATAGTGTGATGAACGAATGGTTTAATCAATACATTCGAACCAACACGGCTGTTCCACCACCTCCATTCCCGACGAATGCAACCCCCGCACCTACGATACCTCCGGTGACTGACCCAATAAGGTCAGGTAAGCCCCCAGTCGATAGGATTCGAAAACATGGGGCCACTGAATTTAAGGCTACGGATGATGATGATGCCGAGCGAGCTGAATTATGGTTAGATAACACTATCCGGGTGCTTGATGAGCTATCCTGTACACCCGATGAGTGCTTAAAGTGTACCATCTCCTTGCTACGAGTCCGCCTACTATTGGTGGAGTACTCGACTTCGTGGTGCCTAGAGAGCAAGTGACTTGGGAATTCTTTCTAACCGAGTTCCGAAAAAAGTATATCAGTCAGAGATTCATCGACCAAAAGCGGAGGGAGTTCCTTGATCTTAAGCAAGGTTCTATGTCCGTTACCGACTACGAACGAAAGTTTGTGAGGCTTAGCCGATGACGCGAGAATGCATTTCGTCCGGCTATTATGTGCAAACGCTTGAGGATGGGCTGAATGATGATATAAGGATGTTTGTTGGCATTCTCGAGATACGAGAGTTCGTAGTACTTGTTGAGCGAGCTTGTAAAGTCAAGAGCTTAGAAAGGAGAAACAAAAAGCTGATGTGGGGATTGGAGAATTCGAAAGAGGTCCTCGGAAAGTCTCTTCAACAAGCATCGAAGAGATTTCGAGATGATGCGAGCCGGTCTAGAGGCGTTTGGGATTTTCTAGACGAGGACGCGATCGACCCTGTGACCACACGAGTCACCTCGATTGCGTGGCGGAAATGATCGCCGAGAGAGGACGGAGTGTCCACATTGTGGCAAATGGCATTCGGGAGCTGTTGGTTTCGTGATCGCTCTCGCTATAAGTGTGGATCGGCCGACCATTTTATGAAGGATTGCCCGAGGATGCATGAATGTAATGCAAGTCGAGTGCAAACCCGGTGCTACCATCGCCGAGGTAGACCACCTAGAAATATGGGCAATGTCGTTGGCGGTCGAGAGGATCTAGAGATGCTACCATCGATCTCGAGGCTCGTGCTCTGCTAGGACTTATGCCATACGCGCACGCGAGGATGCTTGCCTCTCGGATGTTATTACCGGTACTTTCACTCTTTTCAATACAAATGTAATTGCTTTGATTGACCCCGGTTCTACTCATTCATATATATGTGAAACCTTAGCATCCAAAGAAGACTTTGCCCATTGAGTCTCATCGAGTTTGTAATTCGTGTCAAACCCTTGGGTCATTACGTGCTTGTTAACAAAGTGTGCAAGAAAAGTCCCCTAGTGTTCCGAGGTTCTTGTTTTCCGGCGGACTTAATGCTTTTGCCATTCGATGAGTTCGATGTTATTCTTGGTTTGGATTGGTTGACCATGCACGATGCGGTTGTAAATTGCAAGAGCAAGACTATCGATTTGAGGTGCGCGAATAATGAAATAATTCGGGTTGAGTCCACGGACTTAAAGGGTTGCCACCGTAATATCGCCGATGTTGGCCCGTAAATATGTAAGAAAAGGGTGCGGCGTACCTTGCGTCGTGCTCGATGACAAGGAATCGAGAAGAAACCGAATCTGTGCCGTGGTTTGTGAATACCGGATGTTTTCCCCGAAGAATTACCGGGTTTACCACCTGTTCGGGAAATAGAATTTGGCATCGAATTGGTACCTGGTACCACTCCAATTTCGATAGCTCCGTATCGTATGGCCCCAACGGAATTAAAGGAGTTGAAAGTTCAGTTGCAAGAATTGGTGGATAGAGGTTTTGCTCGCCCGAGTTTTTCGCCTTGGGGTGCGCCGGTGCTGTTCGTGAAGAAGAAGGATGGAACCATGCGACTGTGCATCGACTATCGTCAGCTTAACAAAGCGACGATAAAGAACAAATATCCGTTGCCACGTATTGATGACTTGTTCGATCAACTGAAGGGAGCCTCGGTGTTCTCGAAAATAGATTTGAGATCGGGCTACTATCAATTGCGAATCCGAGATTCAGACGTGCCCAAGACTGCCTTCAGAACGAGATATGGTCACTATGAGTTCCTAGTGATGCCGTTTGGGCTCACTAATGCCCCTGCGGTATTTATGGACTTAATGAATCGGATCTTTAGACCATATTTGGATCGATTCGTAGTCGTGTTCATTGATGACATCTTGGTCTATTCAAGAAATGAGACCGAACATCTTGAACACCGCGGTTAGTGCCGCAAACTTTATGGGACAAGCAATTATATGCTAAGTTCAAGCAAGTGTGAGTTCGGTTAAGAGAGGTTAGCTTCTTGGGTCATGTGGTATCAGATCGGTATTCGAGTCGAATTCAATAAAATTTCAGCCATACTTAATTGGAAACCTCCGAGAAATATTATTGAGGTTCGAGCTTTTTGGGGCTTGCTTGTTATTACCGACGATTTGTAAAGGGTTCTCAACGATAGCCACGCCGATGACGGCTTACTCCAAAAGGATGTTAAGTTCGAATGGACGGAGAAATGCCAAAAAGCTTCGATCAACTGAAAACTTATTTGATGAAGCCCCAATTCTAGTGCAACCCGAGTCCGCAAGGAGTTTGTTATCTATAGCGACGCCTCTCTACTTGGGTTAGGTTGCGTATTAATGCAAGAAGGTCGAGTTGTGGCCTGTCGCGTCGAGGCAATTAAAGCCACATGAGAAAAATTATCCGACTCATGATCTCGAATTGGCGCTATCGTATTCGCCTTAAAGATTTGGCGACATTACTTATTTGGTGAAAGGTGCCATGTATACTCGGATCACAAAAGTCTCAAATATTTGATGACCCAAAGAGACTTAAATCTGCGACAAAGACGTTGGCTTGAGCTGTTAAAGGATTATGAACGATCATTGATTATCACCCGGAAAGGCGAATGTGGTTGCGGATGCCTTGAGTCGTAAATCGTTATTCACTTTACGAGCGATGAATGTGCACTTGTCCGTCCGATCCGACAAAGTGTTAGTGGCTGAATTGAAAGCCAAACCACTATTGACACACCAAATTCGAGAAGCTCGTAAAGTCGACGACGAGTTGGTTGCAAAACGGGCTGCGTGTGTTCGAACAAGGACTCGGAGTTTCAAATCGACGATGACGATTGTTTGAAGTTCAAAAGTCGTCTGTGTCCCAAGGAGTTCGGAACTCATTTCGATAATTCAATGAAGCCCATTGTAGCCAAATGGCAATCCACCGGGAGTACAAAGATGTACAATGATTTGAAACGTCGATTTTGGTGGCATGGTATGAAGCGAGACATCTCGACTTTGTTTCAAGATGTTTAATATGTCAACAAGTGAAAGCGGAACATCGGTGCCTTGAGATTACTTCACCAATCACGATACCCGAGTGGAAATGGGATCGAGTCACAATGGACTTTGTATCCGGACCGCCATTGTCGCAAAGTAAGAAGGATGCGGTTTGGGTCGTGGTAGATCGATTGACTAAGTCGGCCCACTTTGTCCCCGTCGTCTGGATTTTTCAATGGACAAATTAGCGGAATTGTACGCTTCTCAGATTGTGAAATTACACGGGTGCCTATTTCTATCGTGTCGGATAGAGATCCGAGATTTACCTCGCGGTTTTGGAAAAAGTTGCAAGAAGCTTTGGGTACCAAGTTGCATTTCAAGACCGCCTTCCACCCCAAACCGATGGTCAATCCGAAGCGGTAATTCAGATACTTGAGGATATGTTAAGATGTTGCGTCCTCGAGTTTAGTGGTTCATGGGAACGGTATTTGCCGTTGATTGAATTCGCTTACAACAACAAATTTTCGATCGAGCATTAAGATGGCACCTTATGAGGCTTTGTACGGGCGTAAATGCCGTACACCATTGTTTTGGACCGAGCTTGGTGAAAGCAAGATTTTCGGTGGATTTGATTAGGGATGCTGAATGAAAGTGAAAGTAATCCGTGAAAGTTTGAAGATAGCCTTCGATCGTCAGAAGTCGTACGCGGATATGAAGCGTAAGGATATCGAGTATCAGGTGGGTGATAAGGTGTTTCTCAAGGTATCGCCTTGGAAAAAGATACTCAGGTTCAGCCGTAAGGGCAAGTTGAGCCCGAGGTTCATTGGGCCATATGAGATATCAGAGCGAGTCGGTCCGGTGGCATATCGTTTGATTTTGCCCCCTGAACTCAAAAGGTTCACGATGTCTTCCACGTGTCGATGCTTGACGTTATAGATCCGATCCATCGCACGTGATTAGTCCATCAGAAATTGAAATTCAAGCTAATATGAGTTATGAGGAAGAACCAATTCGTATCCTATCACGAGAAGTGAAAGAGTTGCGAAACAAGCGGGTTCCGCTAGTGAAAGTGTTATGGCTCAAGCACGGGATAGAAGAAGCTACTTGGGAGACCGAGAACTCTATGAGAGAGCGATATCCGAACCTATTTACGGTAAGCTTTTCGGGACGAAAATCTCTTGAGTGGGGGAGAGTTGTGACACCCCGAATGTGACCCTAGTCGGAGAGTGGTTTCGGGACCACGAAACCGAGTCACAAGAATAATTAAGTGTTATATTCCGTACTTATTGTATGTGGAATTGGTATGCGTAAATATTTCGTGTCTCGATTTTTATTAATTAGGTGCTAAATTATAAGAAAGGACTTAGTAGTGAACTTTGAAAGTACGATAGGGAAATAGGTGATGACTAATTAAAGCATGCATGCAAAATAATGGACTTGCATGTCAAATTCCCCTTTCTACAAGTAATGGCCGGCCATGACAAAGAATATGGGTCAAACATGTCATGAAACATGTTTTGTTGGGCATTAGGGAGAAATAGTAAACAAATAAGCATGGGTAAGAAAAGAATGAAAAAAAAAATGTGTGTGAGAGAGTGGCATACCCCATTGCCGTGAGTTGTAGAGAAGGAAAGAAAAAATTTTGTTCATCCTTTCTTTGAGCCAAAACTAAGGAAGAAGGAGGATTTTTGCTTCATGCTTGGTTTGGAAGAGATCTAGAAGGAGATTTGGCTAAGTTTGCATCAAGATTAAGGTATGTATGAGGTTGTGTTGGGAGTTTCATGCATGTTTTGGTTGCTAACTTGATGTGCATGTTAGCCATGGCTCAAATCTTTGGTATGCCATGGAAATGGTATTTGGCCAAAGTTGTTATAGTGATAAAGCCATTGCATGCTAAGTGTGAAGCTTGATGATGATGCATGCAATGATGGATTTTCTACTCATGAGTAAGATTTTGAGTTTTCTTTTGTTTTATCATGATTAAAGTTGAAAAGGAGCATGATTGTCATACTTGGCCATGATGCATTCTTGAGCATGATTCATGCTTCTTGCATGTTAGTTAAAAGTTTGTGTTTTGGATGGCTATGGACACCTTGAAAATTCGCCATGCTCATATATGCATATATATGATTGCACATTTTGTTTGGTTATGAACTAAGTGATGAATATATTGATTTAAAGAAGAAAATGTGGAAGAATGCTTGTGAAATTGCAAGCACAATTCGGCCTAGCACACATATAAGTGCTTGATGCTATATTATAAGTTTTGGGCCACAATGTGCAAGCATTAATTAGTAGATTGCATGCTGTTTTTGTGAGGTATTAAGTGCAAATTTTGACCTCAACATGTACATGAATATTCGGCCTTGGGTAGCCCATTGAAGGCCTTAGCATTTCCTTGATGTTCAAACAAATTGTATTGAATTGCTTGATGTAGTATAAAATGTGCATGACCATTGTGTATTCAAGCTAAAGAGTGGCCATATGACCATCTAAAATCCTTGTCATATTCGGCCATAAGCAAGCACAATGAGGTTTTAATAAATTGAATTTGTTTGAATTAGCTCAAGAGCCAAGAGGGCCACAATTGGACAAGGGGAAGGAAAAGGTGATCGAATAGCCGAAAAAGCCGTTCGACAACATCCGAGGTAAGTCCTCAAGAAGTGACCTTACTTGAATTATGTGAGATGAAATATGGATGTGTATGATTATTGATTAGGTGTGTATGAGTATTTGAATTCCACCCGGCTAAGTCCCAAGGCGAATATGCTAATGATATTAATTGTGTTTGAGCCTTAGTAACTGAAAATGAAATATGTATGTCCAATGATTATTGATGTATGTGTGCATGAGAAATTGAATGATATCCGGGCTAAGCCGAAGACAATTATGCTGGAAATTATATCCGGTTAAGACCAAGGCAATTGTGCTAGTGGCTACATCCGGCTAAGACCAAGGCATTCGTATGAGTTATTCTATCCGGCTAAGACCAAGGCATTTGTGCACTTGATTATATCCGGTTATATTCGAAGAATCTTGGGCTGGAGGTGAGTGTTGGTTGCTGAAATGAATTTAATTAGTACACTCGGACAGCCCAAAGGATAAGGTACGTTATATGTGCATTGGAAAGTCGACGTGTTTGAGCAACATTCGCTCAATCGACTAATGAATTTCAGTTATTGAATTGATTGATGCTTTGCGAACTTATATAATGATGAAGTATGAAGTAAGAATGTGTATTAATGAAATGATGCATTTGGCTATGTGAATGTATTGCTGTAAATTATAGTTCATTATATTCCTTGAGACTTACTAAGCATAAAAATGCTTACCCGTTGCTTTGGCTCTTAGTTTTCTAGATTTCGCCGAGGCAATCGGATTTGGGATCGTTGAAGTCAAGTCATCCACACTATCAAGCCTCCATTTTGGTATAAATTTTTGGTTGAACTTGAGATGGCATGTATAGGACTACCTCTTGTTTGTTAAATACGTTGTAATGTAAGTATGTATGGCCATGCGAAAATGGCTCAAAAAGGGGAGCATGAACTTAGACTTATTGTGGGTTGTATGTATATATATTTGGGGTCATGATGTGGCTATTGTTTGGAAATGGGAATGTTGGTCATATGATCAGCCATTGGCATGGTTAAAATGATCATATATGAACCTATGTATGGCAAGATTAGTTGAATCATGGAGACTACCAAATAGGTAAGTCCTACCTTAAAAACAGATGCTGCCAGCTGCAGTGGCGTGAATGTGAAAAATCACCATAATTCATAGGAATGGAATCAAATAGTGAATAAGCTATGTAAATGAACCTTGATGAGTCTATTTTCATATGGAAGAAACGAAGCGGTCATAGGAGTTACAGGTTAAGAGATATTAAAGCTATTGTGAGACAGGGCCAGAATGGTTTCTGGGTTCCCTGTCGCAACTTTAAAATTCACTATAAATTATCCAAAAGAATTAGGAGATATACCTTATATGTACAGATTCCATTTTGAGTCTAGTTTCATTAGAAACAAACGACACCAGCATTAAAGCCCTGTGCAGAGAGATATTCAAGTTATACCGCGCGAAGGTCAGAGCAGTCGATCCCTGTAACAGGGGTAACTTTAACTAATAAACTGTACCAATTGGCCCGACCAAAAATCCTAGAAATAAATCCATGGATGGATATATGAGTCTAAATTCAGGGAAAATTTACGAAACCAGTTTCCGAGTTTTGAAACTCGAGATATGATTTTTAAGGCGACAGTGACGCAGTTTTCCAGCCTGACTGGAAATGTCAAATTGGTGGGCAAAAACATGTGAACTTGGTTTGTTAACCCTCGGGTCCGACACCGGCGATGGTCTCGGGTTTTGGGGTGTTACAAATGTGGCATGTTGTGTAACTGTGAGGTCTAAGGTTCAAGTCTTAGGATGCGCAATGGGGTATTTATTTTGCTGTTTGAGCTATGTAGAAGGTGGAGTTGGACTGGAACTCTGTGGTTGAAGTGGTCACATAAAAATAAGGAATTTTCCTAATGGTTGAAAGTAATCCCACATCGGGAAGCTAACATGGGAATTGGTGAGAAGCTGGCATTAAATAGAGCGAACAAGATGAGTTAGTGATGGAAAAAGTAATTAAGACTCAATGCAGGATGTGCCAAGGTTAGTGATCGTTGACTTCGACACGTTCCCATAAGTAGGTGTGTATTCACGCCCTTATTTGTTGGAAGTCTGGAAAAGCTAAAAAGCTGAAACCTCAAAATTCGAGGCCTCATGAGTGTGCGAACACACGAGGGATGAATCGAGCCCACAAATCATAGGCGATAGACTGTAGAGGCCGCAACGAGCGTTCTTGTGTGCTGGGGCTGCTTTGAGCCTCGATGGGCCTATAGGCCCGCTTGTGTTAACTTCACTGCTAAGTGGAATGTAGATAGACTTGTCATGTCGCGCACACGACTTAAGTAGTTCTAGGCCACGTTGGGACAAGATGGGCCATCTGGGCCCAATGGGCTCGTGAGCCCCACACGGATTAAATATGCAATTTGTGATCATTATTGGACTAGGCTATGTAGGTCACATAGCCGCATCTAAATTTGGGCTAAATGGGCCACACGAGGGTGTGGGCCCACTTGAGCCAAGTACTGGGATGATACGATCCGCCTCGAAAGAGTCGAGTCGTATTAGTGTGCCCGATCGTCAACAAGAAGTTACGTTGTGTTTAATTGAAAAGGTCGGATGAAGGAAGGAAGGATATTGGTTTTGGGTTCGGATTAGAATAGGTAAGAAGAATTTGAAAGTTCGGGTTTGAAGTCCGAATAGGTATGGATGAAGGAATTGGTTCAATTAGGTAAGGGGGGATTGAAGAAATGGAATAGTCGGTTTAGGTACAATTGGTAAATGGAGAAATGGGGTTGAACAAAAAGTGCAAACAAGAACCAATACCGATTTGGTATCGACCCGTTGTTTATAAGCTCTTTTAGTTCGGTTTGGAATTGGTAAATGAAAACCTCGACCCACTATCTAACAAGATAGGAACCTCGGTATGTTTGAACGCCACACTACGAGTAGTGATAAGTTCGGTTTCGACAAAGAACAACTGTTGACAAACTAGACGCTAGGAAGCCAATCGAATCCTTGAACGAAATTTGAGAAAAAGTTTTGCCTAACAAATTCAGCAGCATAACATTAACAAAAGTCTCCAAAATTTTTTACATGAAAAAAATAACAAGTATTTATAGGACTAAAGTCTAGGTAGCCTAATGGCTTTTCATGCTTACAAATTAAGTAAAAGAAAATTCTAGAAAATTAATCCTTAATGTGCATGACTAGATTCTGCTATGGAACATGAATTGTGAATGCTTCATATTTAAGAAATGACAAGTGAATGAATGAAGCTCCAAGGGACACTTGCTAGGTTCGGCCTCCCTTTTTTAATAAGCAATTAAGTGGCAACCTTTAGCCAAAAATCATGAATTAAATGGTGTAACTCCAAGGGCCAAAATAGGTGTGAATGTCGTAACCTGAAGAGTCCATAGGTGTGAACATGGTGAACCAAAAGGACTTGTTGTGTGAACACAATGTGAACCGAATGTAGAGGTTCATGGAGGAAGTCACTCGGCCAACCATCTCATGCATGTATTATGTCCCTTTGACCGAATAGTCACTTGTGTAGATGAAGAGGTAGCACAACATTCATGGCTCTTGGTCATTCATGAACCTTTGGAATTAATGTACCTTGCCATTCATGCATTCCACCGATTCATGCATCTTGAGTGTCCATGCACCCTCCAAAAGACATGTTGCTTCAAGCTCCATACATCCATTGAGTTTCTACAAGAAAATGTGAATGAATTAATTCAAGCTAATGTGAACACAAATGTAAACATTAAATTCGGTTATGACAATTTAATTAATATCAATAAACACTTTTAAGACATATTTAATAAAACTAATGTAAACTAAATTTAATATGTGGTTTATTAATTAACTAATTAATGAAATTATTAAATAAAAATTTAATAGCAGTCAAATGAAGTCAAAGTAGTCTTCATGAGCTAGAATTCAACTCATGAGCTAAAACCGAGCTGGACTTGGACCCATGAGCTGGTAGTGAGCTGGACCCGAGCTGGGGAACTGGAAGTGAGCTGGTGGCGAGCTCAATGAGTTGAGCTGGACTTGCAAGTAGTTGCATGGTGAGTTCAAGGAACTGGAATCAGCTTTCTCAGAGCGTCCTAATGGCGTTTCAACACAAAGTTGAGCTACAAAAGTTGTGATGGACTCCTTAAACTTCTTGGCTCGAGCTTGAGTAACAGGACCTTGTGGTAGCACCATAGAATCCTCGCTCGAACTAGCTGAACCATGGGGCGCGATCACATCACTGGGCCTTAGGCCTATTTGCACCGTTATTTTTGTTTAAGCTACTTAAGTTGTTCGAGGCAATGGTGGACCTTCTGTTGGGTTGTTACGACCTCAATTTGTAAAATTAACAAAATACCCTTGTAGTGTAAAATGACCGTAATACCTCTTATGGTAGAATGACGATTATGCCCTTATGTTCCGTATGACTGATGTGCCTATGATTTACAAATATGATTGTGTTGAGTATGACTTTGCATGCACGTAATATTTATGACATGACATATTGCATGGGGTTGGGTTATTATGGACGGAGGAAGTGTAGGCCTGTAGCCGTTCTATATAAGGCATTAGCCTTTTTGTGATACTTATGGCTTATAGCCATCTGTTAACTGGCAGCTTTGCTACGATATTTACAGCCTTTAGCCGTCCTTTCTACGGCGTTGAGCCATTCTGTCTACGGCACTAAGCCGTCCTATCTACGGCGTTGAGCCGTCCTGTTGACTTAGTGCCGCAACCGATGCTAAGCTTGGTAAGTTGGCTGGATGGGTCGATTTTATCCCCATATGGTGTGCTGGTTGGTACGGGTGGTGTGTTGGTTGGACTGTGCTGGTTATCTGTCTACATATCTGCATCTGATACTGATTTTGTACTGGGCTTAGGCCCACACACATTGTTCTGTTACTGTAGTGGGCTACGGCCCAGAATGATTTTGAATTCTGTCTATTTACTAACTGTTTTAGTTTAGGAGGGCATTACACACTGAGTTTTCATAAACTTACCCCGTTTATTAACTGTGTAGGTAATCCCCAACATTAGGAGGATCAGTGCTGCGAGGGACTCGGAGGTGGCCACACAACTACTATTTTTTCCGATTTTCTTTTAAGTTATCTATTTACAAGTACTTATATTTGATCTGGGTTGTAACAAGGCCTCTTTTAATTTCTGGTTCTAAACTTGGAATTTTACATATTGTTTTGTAACTGCTAGAGTAAAACACGATTTTCTTTTCCAAAACAGTAACTGTTTTTCAAAATATCACGTTTCCGCAAAACTTTAAACTAAGCTTCCGCAGCAAATAAAGTTTTAAAGGTAATAATGTTTTACAAGAGAATGAATTTTAATAAACCAACAGAAACTAAGGTTTTCACAAAGTTTTAAAATGGCCAGAGGTTCTAAATAGCAAGAAGGGTTTTCAATGAGAACATGGTTATTGAAAAACACTTCAATGTGACATGCTAGATTTCGTCCATAGCGTCTAGGCCGAGTTTAGGGTGTTACATTTAGTGGTATCAGAGCCAAGTTACAAAACTCGACTGTGGAATGGGTTTTAAAATTAGATTTTCGAAAGAATTGTTTCAAAAATGTTTGAAAAGATTTGAAGTATTTGAAATGTTTTTCTGAATATTTTCCTGAAAGTGTGGTTACCGAGTCTCCGACGCCGAATCCATAAGTTTTCTATTAGACTGTACTTAAAGTTAGATTTTGTATTTATTCAGTGTATGTTCTGGAAATTAGATTTTTTTTAAGTTAGCAACAGTAATGTGATGGGTTTCGAAGGCAAGCAAGGTCGCGAGGAGTTGCCCGTCTCCCCAGAACACGAGATGGTTAAGAAAACTGTAGTCAAGGCAAGTCTGCCAACTTCGGGTAATAATAACTAAGAGCATGGTACAGAGGCACTGACTCAGTTGGTAAGGGAAGTGCTGGAAGAAGTGTTCGAGGCAAAAGTTAAGGCGTATGGTGAAAAACTTTAGGCTAGGCACTTGGAGTGCAGCAGGAAGAGG
Organism: Gossypium arboreum; assembly: GCF_025698485.1. Taxonomy (NCBI): domain Eukaryota; kingdom Viridiplantae; phylum Streptophyta; class Magnoliopsida; order Malvales; family Malvaceae; genus Gossypium; species Gossypium arboreum. Next base: position 64,251,118 of record NC_069079.1, on the reverse strand, counting down.
GATCACAGTCCTCTGAAGTAGGAGCCTCAATCTGTCAAATGCGTTAAGATGCGTCTGAACTTTTCGGCTTGCGAGCATTGCAAAAGGCGCCATCTAGGCGAATGCTGGAGGAAGTCAGAAGCTTGTCTCAGATGCGGGTCTAAGGAGCATCGGGTTTGGGATTGCACAGTTCCATTTAAGTCAGGTGTGTTTTGTTTGGATGTGATGTTTGAATATAGAAATTGTATGCATGTGTGGTAAATATATGTTTACTTCTGTGGTTAGATGTTTGGTTAGGTGTGAGAGGTTTTGAGATTAAGTTAAAAGTGTATTAGTGTAGTTTGGAACTAGAGTGCGCAGCGGGAGCGTAGTGGTGTAGATTAAGCTAAGCGCTTGTTCAGATAGTTGGAAATTTTGAGGACAAAATTTCTTTAAGGGGGTAGAATTGTAATGCCCCAAATTTGGGCCTAGAAGTATTAGGCCTTGAGTATAGATCTATAAGGAGGTTGTATATAAGCATTTAATTGTGCAAGGAAATGACACAATTAAATGTCTGCTTTGGTGGTTATTGGCCCTGAGAAGTGTTGGAGAAATCTTGGGTTCAAACCTGGGCTTTAGCAAAAATTTTGGTTTTAAGTGAATAAAACCCTTGGTGCATGGATGAAGGCCTTTTAAATTATTGTGGTAAATAAATGACACAAGGAAGCAAGTGGTCTAGCGACTGTGGCGTCATTATAGCTGCAAGGGAGCTTGGGTTCAAGTCTTGGCTCTTGCAATTTATTTTGGTTTTTGTTTTAAAGGAACCTGGACTTTGGTCTATAGACCTTATAATTAATTGAGGCTAAAATGGTGACACAAAGAGCCTTATGGTGTAGTGGCAAGCTGGCGTGTTGTGTAACTGTGAGGTCTAAGGTTCAAGTCTTGGGATGCGTAATGGGGTATTTATTTTGCTGTTTGAGCTATGTAGGAGGTGGAGTTGGACTGGAGCTCTGTGGTTGAAGTGGTTACATAAAAATAAGGAATTTTCCTAATGGTTGAATGTAATCCCACATCGGAAAGCTAACATGGGAATTGGCAAGAATCTAGCTTTAAATAGAGCGAACAAGATGAGTTGGTGAGGGAAAAAGTAATTAAGACTCAATGCAGGATGTGCCAGGGTTAGTGATCGTGGACTTTGACTCATTCTCATAAATAGTTGCTCACGCCCTTATTTGTTAGAAGTCGACAAAAGTTGAAAAGCCAAAACCTCAATATTTGGGGCCTCACGAACGTGAGAATGTACGAGGGGTGAACTGAGCCCACAAATTATGGGCGATAGACTGTAGAGGCCGCCACAAGCGTTCTCATGTGTTGGGTCTATTCTGAGCCTCGATGGGCCCGTGGACCCGCTTCTGTAAACTTTACTGCTAAGTGGAATGTAGATAGACTTGTCATGTCTCGCACACGACTTAGGTAGCTCTGGGTTACGTTGGGCCTAGATGGGTCGTGTGGGCCCAATAGGCTCATGGGCCTCACACGAATTAAATATGCAATTTGTGATAATTATTGGACTGGGCTATGTAGGTCACATAGCTGTATCTAAATTTGGGCTAAATAGGCCACACTAGGGTGTGGGCTCACTTAGGTCGAGTAATGGGCCTTAGGCCCATTTGCACCATTATGTCCGTTTAGGTTACTTAAGTTGCTCGAAGCAACGGTAGACCTTCTGTTGGGTCGTGAAGATCCCTATTTGTAAAATCACCAAAATACCCTTGTACTACGATATTTACGGCCTTTAGCTGTCCTGTTTATGGCATTGAGCCATCCTGTCTACTACGTTGAGCCGTCCTATTGACTTAGTGCTGCAACCGGTGCTAAGCTTGGTGTGTTGGCTGTGTGGGTCAATTTTATCCCCACATGGTGTACTAGTTGGTAAGGGTGGTGTTTTGGTTGGACTGGGCTGGTTATTTGTCTGCATATCTGCATCTGATTCTAATTTGTATTGGGCTTAGGCCCATACACATTATTCTGTTACCTATAATGGGCTCTGGCCCAAACTGATTCTGAATTCTGTCTGTTTACTAAATGTTTTAGTTTAGGAGGGGATTACACACTGAGTTTTAATAAACTCACCTTGTTTATTAATTGTGCAAGTAATCCCCAGCATTAGGAGGATCGGTGCTGCGAGGGACTTGGAGGTGGCCACACAACTGTTATTTTTTCGATTTTCTTTTAATTTATCTATTTACAAGTACTTATATTTGATCTGGGTTTTAACAAGGCCTCTTTTAATTTCTGGTTCTAAACTTGGAATTTTATATATTATTTTATAACTGCTGGAGTAGAACACGGTTTTCTTTTCCAAAACAATAATTGTTTTTCAAAATATCACTTTTTCGCAAAACTTTAAACTAAGCTTCCGCAGCAAATAAAGTTTTAAAGGTAATAATGTTTTACAAGAGAATGACTTTTAATAAACCAATGAAAACTAAGGTTTTCACAAAGTTTTAAAATGGCCAGAGGTTCTAAATAGCAAGAAGGGTTTTCAATGAGAACATGGTTTTCGAAAAATACTTCAATGTGTCACTCCAGATTTTGGCCATAACGTCTAGGCCGGGTTTGGGGTGTTACACAAGGTATGAATTAGTTTATTATCTATTTGAGATAAGGCAAGTAAGTAACTTGATATTTGCTACAAATCATGTGTGGTGCAAATGAAGAATTATGTGAATATGGTATGTGTATTCAGCCTTGTGAATAAATAATTTGGGTATTATTGTGATGATTCTTAACTATGTGTACACATGATTAAGTATATTCGGCCACATAACTAGTATAAGTATATGAAGTTATATTTTGATACATGATCTTATGTACCATAGTGTATGTGGACTAGGTTTTATAATGACTATTTGGCTTTGAAAATTGAATGATAATTTGTCAATTTAACTATATGACCATTCGGCTAAGGTAACCCTTATGTATGAAAAAGATATTTTGCCTATATATATTTTTGTGTATTCGGTCATATAAAATAAATATGTATGTGGTTATTATCCTTTGATTTATGAATTTATGTAAATGTTCATTCGGCCATAAATAATCTATATGCGAAAGTACATATAAATGTATGAAATTGTAAGCTTAAGTTTTAAAGTAACTACGATAGTATAATTTCGTTTAGTTTAAATGATTTGATTATGTCATTTAGTTGTTTATTTGCTTATGACTTACTAAGCTATGAAAGCTTACTCGGTGTGTGTTCATGTTTACCTCTGTTTTATAGATTTTGGATTCAAGTTACGAGCTCGGGAATCGTTAGAGAAGCTTATCACACTATCGATTGTCTTTGGTATTTTATAAGCTAAATTCTCGAACCTATGGCATGTATAGGCTGGATTATGTTTTGAAATGTTGGACTTTGGTAATATGTAATCAAGCCATGCGAAAATGGCTTAACTTTTATGTTTAAATTTGGTCATGTTGCTTTTGGTTTATGTTCATCTTGGTTATATAGTTACGTGCTATGAATGTATAATATTTTTCATAGGTACTATATGCTTTGAAAATGGCTTGCTTATTATGTTTAAATTTGGTCTTATATGTTCTTATTTAAAATGTTTAATGTGTTTGATTATTGGTAAATTGATGATGGAAGCTTTGGATGTGTATAAGGTTTGGCTATGAAGATAAATAGCATAATATGTATTTGGTATATTAGTTAGTTCATGATGGGAATATGAAACGTGATAGAATTAAAGTGATGGATCATTGTATACTAGCTTGATTGGTTCAGTTGCTAAGTGGTAAGTATTGCATGTGTTTCATGTTTATTTTGGTCGATTGTTTTGGTATGTATTCAATGCTAAGTGTGATCTTTATTTTTAGGGTAAATTGCGCATTATGTATATATGCTTTATTAGCATGTTCGACCATGGTATAATGTACTAAATTTACATATGTGATTGCTTATTAAATTATGTAACATGATTTCAATTAATTTTATTATAAGTTTGTGCAGGAGTTGTTAATTGATATATGTTGGTTGTTTAGTAATCCGTAAATGAGACTTGTTACATAGCTTATTCGAATGTGTCTAGGTGTCTTTATATATATATATATCGAATGAATTATAGATGTTATCTTGACTTTGATTAAGATGATTAATTATGTTTTATATGTGTTAATAAAGATTTAAAATGAGTTAATAAGTATATTTGAATAAAAGTTGACATGAGATATTAAAATATTTGATTATTAGTTCTGTATTATAATCATATTTATGAGAACTATGGTTGAATATAAAGCCAATGATTACATATGTATATACATTTGGACTTGATTTGAGATTATATTGAAGATCTATCTTAACCATATGATGTTTCTAAGATTTGCTATGTATTTCAGTCATATGGTATATGATGATAGGTTAATTGTACTCTTATATGTTTTACACATATATATATGCTTATATTATGATTGTTATGCATATGTGTAAAGTTACATAAATTAGTTAGTTACTTGTGAATTTACGAATATGTACAAATGATCTATGTTAGTCGAATAAGTAAGGAAATGATATAGGTTTTATTTATAACCTTCGATAATGTGGAATTTGCTTATGAATTTGGGTTATTAATTTGTACAGATCTGACATGAATTATTTAAGTGTAAAAAATATATATATATATATATATCTATTCTGAATTGTGTTAGAATCGGTAATGCCTCGTAACACCATTCCAGTGACGGATACGGGTTAAGGGTGTTACATTTATCTCACCATTAGTCAATTATCTCTTCTTCCACATAATCCAAATGAACAACCTAACCCTTTGAAGCGCCTTAATTTTCCAAATCAAATTCCAAACACTAAAATTATCAATCGAGCCAAGTTAGTAAATACCTCTATAAGTCTTTACTGATGAAACATTATTCCTTGTCGCCCATCTCCATGATAGTTGATTTGGTCCCACATCAATTGAAAGAGGCAAAATAGCTGCTATCTACAACACAATATGAATCAAAAGATTACTCCTTAATCGAGCCAAATGTAACGCCCCAAAATTCTTATTTTTGTTATTGTGGAATGTGAAAAATGTGTATCTAGTTCAGTGGTTAAGTGTTTTGGGTATGTGCGCGAGGTCCCAAGTTCAAGCCCTAACTTTGGCAAATTTTTTTTCTAACTTTACCCCTATTTTGGCAAGTAGGCTTTTAAGTAATTGTTTGTAAGTTTTCATCAGTATAGGCCTGCTGGTCTAGAGGTTAAGTGAAGTGTAAGTTTGCTAGAGGTTCTGTGTTCGAATCTTTGCATGGGAAAAAGAGATTATTTTTGCTCGATTTGGTGGCTGAGAGTTTGAGTTGTATCGAAAATCTGAGAAGTGGGTGGTTGAGTTAGTGTAGGTAGTGGGATATGAGTAAATCAGTTCTCCCAAAAATCTCTCTTTTTAGAAAAAAAAAATTGACCATTCTCTCTGCCACTTGCCCTTGCTTTTTCTTGTTGTTTCCTTTTTGCCGTCGCCCTTCTTGCTCCCTTGCTGCTGTCTTTCTACTCTCTTTTCCATCTACTTCTGAATTTTCATGACTCGTTAGTTAGGCTTTTGCACATTTTTGGTAAGTTTTAGCTTTTGCTAATCTAAACGTTTGTTTGAATACTTTCTAAGAGGGGTTTCTTTTTGGTGTTTAGGAGTTAATCAAGGGACTGTATATCATTTCCAATCGATGAGTTAAGAGCATGGAATTCTCATTTCGATCAAAGGTATGGTTATCGATAGTTAATGGATGAACGCCTTATTATAATCCCATTTGAGCTTTGATAATGTTACAGAAATTGGGTGTTGGAATGTCGATTTTTAGGCTATGGAGTGCTCAGGGATCATTTTAGCATCAATTGATACTAGGTGTGTACCCTAAAACACAGAGAATGGGGTTTCAGCGAAAGCTGAAACCCCACTGTCGATGCCACACTAGCGTGTGGTCGTCCGTGTGGTAGGCCATTCGCCACGGGCGTGTGATCGACGAAGCCAGGCTATATGCTCAAGACACGGCCGTGTGATGGCCAAGTAATCCATGTGCAACACACGGGCTAGATTGATTTGGGCCGAGTGGGCCACACGGGCATGTGGGTCCACACGAGCGTGTGGGATTTTGGGCTAGGCCGTGTGATCCTCACAACCAAGGCCAATTTGGGCTGTGTGGGCCACACAGATGTGTGGGCCCACATAGGCAAGCCACATGGGCATGTGAGCCCATTTGTTTGAACTGACTCCTAGGGTTGCACGGGTTGTCCAAGTCGACTATGAACCTACTGTAGGGTCAGTAAGCATCACCTAGACCCCTAAATATATTATCTGAATGTATGTGATGCATGATAAATTATGTGTGTTTTCTAATGTATATATATGTATACGTATGACTGATGGTTGCATAAAAGCATGACAAATTGTATGTTTGCATTGCATTGGGTTAGGATGATGATATTTGTAGAAAGTGTAGTAAAAGGCTTTAAGCCTATTTATCTGGTAGGTCAGCGGCAATATACTAAATATGTGCCGCATTTGGTATTACTTGGAGTGTAGGGATGGGTGGGTGTTTTAAACCCCACATAGAGTGTAGGGATGGACGGAAATGGTGTGTAGATGCTGATGGGTAGGACTCTGTTACTGATTACTGTTTGCATTACTGATACTATGATGGGCTAAAGCCTTAATGTATATTTGATACTAAAACTGAAATAGGCTAAGGCCTAAACTGTTACTGAAACTAAAATGGGCTTAGGCCCAGACTGCATTTGACTGTTTGTTATTTGACTGTATGCGTGTTTTCTGTGGGGGTCACACATTGAGTTTACGTAAACTCACCCTTTTTTTCTTATCTATACAGGTAATCCCCAGACCTAGAAGGGTCGGTGCGGTGGAGGACTCGATGGTGACCACAGTTTTTAGACTTTTACTGTAACGCCCCGAACCCGAGACCGTTGCCGGAGTCGAACACGAGGTGTTAACGGACATAATTCATTTATTTACACAGTTCATTTTAAAATTTCCAGACAAGCTGGCTAACTGCATCACAGTCACTTTAAAAATCTTATCTCGAGTTCCAAAACTTGAAAACCGATTCCGTAAATTTTTTCTGAAACTAGACTCATATATCCATTTACAAATTTTTTTCTAGAATTTCTGACCTTCATGCATTACGACTTAGATATCTCCCTGTACAGAGCTTCAATACTTATGCCGTTTATCTCTAATGAAACTAGACTCAAAAAGGAATCTGTACATATAAAGTATGACTTCTAATTATCTCTGGTTAATTTATGGAAAATTTCCAAAGTCAGAACAAGGGATCCAAAAATCGCTCTGGCCCTGTTTCACGAAAACTTAAACATCTCATAAAATACGGCTCGTATGGTCGTATCGTTTCTTTCGTATGAAAATAGATTGATCAAGATTCGATTACATAATTTATTCATTATTTAATTACATTTATACTATTTTTTTTGATTTTTCAAACTCACATCACTTCTTTGCCAAGATCTATTTTAAGGTAAATTTCACCTATTTCATAGTTTTCCATGAATCAACTAGTCGTTTGACATACATAGCACCAAATATGATCGTGATTAACCATTCCAATGGCTAATCATTACCAAGCATTTCCATACCACTCAATAACCATATATACAAAATGATTATAATGCTATGCTCAAAATATATAAGCCATTTTCGCATGGCTATCCGAATATATACATAATCAAAAGGTACTTAATTAACAACAAAGGTCAACCCTATACATGCCATTATCAAAGTTCAACTAAAAGAGTACCAAAAGGGCTTAGATAATGTGGACGACTTCGACTTTGACATTCCCGAGTCCGATAGCTGACGAACAAAATCTATAAAATAGAGAATCAAAGTAACAGAATAAGCATTTTAATGCTTAGTAAGTTTAAGTAATGAAATTATTTACGACTAAAGTATAGCGTTCATACGACTAAATGAATAATTGCGTATACGCATATTCCCAAAATCATACTTACTTCACGCCTCAACCAGTATATTCATACACAGGGGATCAAACCTAACTAAAGGCCGGAAGTTTGTTAATCAATTGGGCGAATACTATTTAAAAAGGAATCAACTTTTCCGATGCATATACGAAACATACCTTATCGTTAGGATTTTATGAGCGTATTAATTGAAATTATTACAGCAAGATCACTCTTTTCCAAACCCAAGTACCTTCGGGATTTAGCCAGATATAGCAACTCGCACAAATGCCTTCGGGTCTTAGCCCGGATATAGTCACTAGCACAAATGCCTTCGGGTCTTAGCCCGGATATAGTCACTAGCACAAATGCCTTCGGGACTTAGCCCGGATATAGTCACTAGCACAAAATGCCTTCGGGACTTAGCCCGGATATAGTCACTAGCACAAAATGCCTTCGGGTCTTAGCCCGGATATCATCCGAATAATCATGCACATATATCAATAAATCATAACACATCTATTTTTCATTTTCGTTACTAGAACTCAAACACAAGACACTTATCAACCATTACCATTTTCGGCTCAATAGCCACATACAAAGAGCATGATTTTGATTTGCTTCATAACATGATCTCTTTACACATTCGGCTACTAGTCATAGTATAAACTAATTACCTCGATATATAATTTAAGTAGAATCATTACATCGTCGTTTATTTGTTATGATTATATGTCATGGCTTAATCAAATTATAAACTAAGTTCCATTACTCAAAGACTTACCTCGGATGTTGTCGAACGACTTCAGCGGCTATTCGATTACTTTTTCCTTTCCTTTATCAGATTTAGTTCCCCTTTGCTCTTGAGCTTAATTTAACAAATAAATTGATTTAATCATTTTGAACATCAAAGAGAAATTCAAGGTACTTAACCCTTATATATATATTAGACATTAGAGTCATCACACGGGTACAAAACATAGCCGCAAAAGTCTTTAGCATAAATACCTATAATAACATCCAAATCATTAATTTTGTTAACACACGCATAACACATAAAGTTAACTAAAGCTATATTCCCTTATAAGGTAGTATCCTTAATGAGCTCATACCATGACTATACCTAATCGAATTCAAGTAAAGAATTTAGTACAATCACACATATTCACTAATGTTTAATTCTAGCATGCTTTCATATCTTATATACCTCATTCGGCCCTAACCGCTCAACTTAACTTATATATACAAATTCCATCTCGAAATTAAAAGTAGCAAAATTCAATTAGGTTACAATAATGCCCATCAATGACCGAATTACTCAATCACATCTATAACCGATTTTCTATCTTGTTCATATTAATAGCCAATATCAACATTAATGCCGAATGCTTAAGCACAACTAAACTAAAAATTTACCCAACATCATTTTAATTTGCCATTTCCTACTCTTCAAATTATCAATTACAAGGTGATTTACATCTATATATTAAACCAAACTTGCTAGCACACAAAATTCCTTAACCGAATGTTATAAACCCAAGCCACACATATTGTTCATTAAGACCCTTCAATGGCCACATTCGGCACCTCCCTATGAACAAACCAATTTCAACCTTCAAGAAAAAGAAAAGAAATATATGTACTAAGAGCTTCAACTACTTGGCCGAATATCAAACCTCCAAACAACCAAAACTTAATCCATGGAATGAATAAAACTTGAACTAATCACCTTATTTATGCATAAATTTTTAAGAATTTCAAAGTACTTACCTCTTCCTAAACATCAACCAAGCCGAACATGAAACAAGAGAATTCTTTTCTTCTTCCTCCCTCAAGTCACGACAATGGAGGAGCAAGGATGAAACAACTTTGGTTTCTCCTCCCACTCACCTCATGTTTTATTATTCTTAATTCATTATTTTATTTTGTAAACTAAAAATGTTAATAGAAAAATACATATTATCAATAATAGCCCATACCATGGCCGGCCATTACTTATCATAAATGGAAATTTGACATGCAAACCCATCATTTTTACAACATGCATTAATAGATCCTTATAGATTAACCTATCACATTTCAAAAGTGTCACACATAAGTCCTATTAACTAAATTCACATGCAATCGACTAAATCGAAGCTTAAAACTTTCATACATTCATATTCACATATTTTAGACAATAAATATCATATTCAAATACTTCAGTGACTCGGTTTAGCGGTCCCGAAACCACTTTTTGACTAGGGTCAATTTAGGGCTGTCACATTTACAATTTATAATTTATGATTTATGGTTTTATTTACAGTGGTTTATTTTGGTGTAATTTGGGGACTTTTTGGGACTTTTGCTTAAATTGGGTTCTTATTTATTTTTAGGGATTTATAACTTCTAGACGTAGGAAAACTCGGTTTTCAAAAAGGCAAAGTTTTCTCTAAATACATGATTTACTCAAAATGGTTTGAAAAGCTTTCGCAACGAATTATGTTTAAAATAATCGATTAAACGAGTAAGAGTTCTAAATTTAATAAGAGATAAGAAAAGTAATTGAACAAAAATAGATTTATCATAGAAACTTTGTTTTCAAACACCATATCATGTGACATCGCTAGATTCGGCTATAGCGTCTGGGCCGGGTTTGGGGTGTTACATTTAGTGGTATTAAAATCAAGTTGCAAAACTCGGCCGTGGATTTTGGGTTTTTAAAACTTAGTTTCTAAGAACTGATTTTCAAATTATTTGAAATGATTTGACTAATATGTGGTACACCGAGTCTCCGGTGCCGATCTTGTAAGTCTTCTGAAACTGTGATGAGTTTAAACTAAAAATACTATAAAGAGTATATTTTGAGACCAAGGTAGGTAGTATACTGTGAAAACACTCTAGTTAGTGTGTACTGAAACTGTGGTGAAACTGGTAGAGGCTGCGACATACGAAAACAAACTCTGAATTACTAAAACTGCTTTCATAAAACTTCTGTTAAAAAATACTAAAACTTTAATTGATTCATAAAATTGTTAATGTAGATAAATTCTGAATATACAATGAGCGCAAGAGGTATTAGTGGATGTCATACTAGATGCCGAAGTAGGGGTCGCAAAGGGGCTCGAGCTGAGTCCTCTTCACTGGGTCTGAAGATCGCATGGCTGGGAATGACACATTGTCTCATGCTATGTTAAGGATATTGGAGAGGGTCACTAGGCTTAATACCGGATCTGGAGGCCGTGGGTCGGTTACGAAACAACTCTTGTCCAGTGGAATTAAACTTTTTAGGGGTGTCATTAGAGTCACCCCTAATGTGGCCGAGTACTAGATTGTGGCCACGGAGTAGATTATGGATGACCTGGATTGCACCCCTGAGCAGAAACTAAAGGGTGCAATCTTGCTGTTGCACGATGAGGCTTATTAGTTGTGGTTGACTATTAAGGAGGGCACTTAGCCCGAACGCCTATCCTGGGAGTTCTTTAAGACCACTTTCTAGGGGAAATATGTGGGAGCCAGTTATGTGGACGCTCGTAGGAGATAATTTTTGAATCTTACTCAGGGGGATCGATCAATGGCCGAGTATGAGGCTGAGTTTCTAAGATTCAGCCGCTATGCGCGAGGTATGGTGCCATCGGAGTATGAGAGGTGTGTCCGCTTTGAGGATGGCCTCAGAGATAATTTGAGAGTTTTGATAGCTCCTTAGAGGGAGCGAGATTTTTCTGTTCTGGTCCAGAACGTGAAGATCGCCCAGGATGTTCAGCGCGCTGAGCGCCAAAAGAGAGACATAGAGAGGGGTAAGAACAAGAGGGATTCAGAGCCCTTGAGTACTGTATAGAGGCCTAAGAAAAGGGCCAAAGGTGATGGGCCAGATGTGATGGACCAGTTAGAGCTGGCCTCCCTGTTGCTCCTACTGGACCACAACCATGTGTTGATTGTGGTATACACCATCAGGGCGAGTGTTGGAGAAGGATTGGGGCGTGTCTGAGGTGTGGATCATTGGATCATCGCATTAGGGAGTGTCCATTGAGGGCCGATCAGATGAAAGCTCAGGGTACTGGTACTGTACAGTCATAGAGGGTAGCACAATAGCCATTGAGAGGCCGTGGTCAGGCTAGAGGTGGTAACAGTATGGGCCATGGTCAGATAGCACCAGGCAGAGGTGCTGGACAAACTGAGGCAAGACAGCCTACTCTTTTTTACACTGCACATCGCTGAAAGGACAAAGATGCTCCAGACATCATCACGGGTATGTTTCTTATTTATGATGTGCCTTACACAATATTGATAGATATAAGATCTACGTATTCCTATGTTGCCTGTTCTATTTTCGAAAATCTGGGTATTCCGGTTGAGAGTACTTCTAGTAAGGTGACTGTACTGAGTCCACTGGGGTAATCGGTTTGGGTTAGAAAACTATATAGAGATGTTCGGTTAGAGGTTTAAGGGATGTATTTCTGGCTGACTTGATGGAGATTCTGTTTGGGGAGTTCGATCTGATTTTGGGGATGGACTGGTTGGTTAAGCATCATGTAAGCTTCGATTGTGTGACTAAGAGGGTCATCTTGAGAATTGAGGGGGATGTTGAGGTAGTCATGATTGGAGAAAGCCGGAAATATTTGGCTAATGTGATTTCTACATTGGTGGCTGAAAAACTGTTTCACAAGGGATGTGAGGCGTACTTGGCCTATGTTAGTGGTTTCGTTTCTAGGGACTCTACTGTAAACGATATCCACGTTGTAAGGGATTTTCTGGATGTCTGGAGTTATCGGGTTTACCTCCAAATCGGGAAGTGGAGTTTGGGATTAAGCTTTTCCCTGGTACAACTCCTATGTCTATTGCTCCTTACCGAATGGCACCGAAGGAGCTTATGGAGCTTAAGGCTCAGATTCAGAAGTTTTTGGATCGCTGGTTCATCCGCCCTAATGTCTCCGTGGGGAGCACTGGCACTGTTTTTTAAGAAGAATGATGGATCCATGAGGATGTGTGTTGACTACCGAAAACTAAATAAGCTAACAATCAAGAACAAGTATCCGTTCCAAGGATCAATGATCTATTTGACTAGTTCCAATGGGCGTTTGTGTTTTCTAAGATTGACTTGCATTCTAGGTATCATCAGTTGAGGGTTAAGGAGGATGATGTACATAAGACAACATTTAGGACTCATTCTAGTCACTATGAGTTCCTAGTGATGCCATTTGGACTGACTAATGCAGCAGCAACTTTCATGGATCTGATGAACCGAGTATTCCAGCCCTACCTGGATCAGTTTGTAGTGGTGTTCATTGATGACATACTGGTTTATTCGAGGACTGAGAATGAGCATGGCTAGCACCTTAGAGTGGTTCTTCAGACTTTGAGGGAAAAGTAGCTCTATGCTAAGTTTAGCAAGTACGGGTTTTGGTTACGTGAAGTAACATTTCTGGGTCATGTGGTGTCTGCTGAGGGGATTCGAGTCGATCCTCGAAAGATTGAGGCTGTATTGGATTGGAAGCAACCTAAGAATGCATCTAAGATCCACAGCTTTTTGGGACTGGAAAGTTATTATCGACGGTTTGTGGAAGGCTTCTCATTGATTTTATCACCATTAAATAAGCTTCTACGTAAGGGTGTACTGTTTGCCAGGACTAATGCGCAGCAAGAGAGCTTCGAGAAGCTCAAGACTGTACTGACTGAAGCTCCTGTTCTCATATAGCCTAAACTTGGGAAGGAGTTCACGGTTTATAGCAATGCATCACATGTCGGTTTGGGATGTGTGTTGATGCAAGATGGTAAGGTGGTAGCATATGCATCATGTCAGCTTAAGACGCATAAGGAAAATTATTCGACGCATGACTTGGAGCTGGCCGCCATGGTATTTGCACTGAAAATCTAGAGGCATTATCTATATGGGGAGAAGTATGTCATCTACACTGATCACAAAAGTCTCAAGTACTTCCTTACTCAAAAGGAGTTGAATAGGCAGCGTAGATGGGTTGAGCAGCTTAAGGATTACAACTGTACCATTGAGTACCATCCTGGCAAGGCCAATATGGTGGTCGATGTATTGAGCCGTAGGGCTATGACTGATCTAAAAGCGATATTCGCTCAACTTAGCTTGTTCGACGACGGAAGTTTGTTGGCTGAGCTGCAAGTCAAACCAACTTGGATCGAGCAGATTAAGGGTAAACAGCTGGAGGATGAGTCATTGGGTCTTCGGTTCCGACAGATTAAGGGTGGTAACACTACGGACTTTGGGTTGAACTCTGAGGGTGTGTTGTGTTTCTGAGGTCAGATATGTGTGCCGAATAATCCTGGTTTGAGACAGTCTATACTGAGAGAGGCGCATAGTAGTCCTCATGCTATGTACCCTGGTGGGAATAAGATGTATTGAGATCTTCTAGAGTTGTATTGGTAGCTAGGATTGAAGCGAGAGGTTATTGATTTTGTGGCTAGATGTCTGACATGCCAGCAGGTTAAGGCTGAGCATCGGTTGCCTTCAGGTTTGCTACAGCTGGTTAAGATTCCGCTATGGAAATAGGAGCGAGTAACGATGGATTTTATTAGTGGGTTTCTTTTAACACCCACTAAAAAGGATTTTGTTTGGACCATCGTGGATCGATTGACCAAGTTTGCACACTTCATCCCTGTTAGGTCAGATTATTCTCTGGAGAAGCTAGCGAAGCTGTATATTTCTGAGATTGTGAGACTGCATAGGGTGCCGGTTTCAATTATCTCTGATAGGGATTCTCACTTCACGTCTCGATTTTGGAAGAAGCTACATGAAGCTTTGGGTTCAAGATTGGACTTCAGTACTACATTCCATCCTCAAACCGATGGTCAATCTGATAAGGTAATTCAGATACTGGAGGATATGTTGAGAAGCTGTGTTATCGACTTTCGAGGAAGTTGGGAGGAATATCTACTCTAGCAGAGTTTGCCTATAATAACAGCTTCTAATCTAGTATTTAGATGGCGCCTTACGTGTAACACCCCTTACCCGTACCAAAGGCTTGGCTGGGATACGAAGCATTACCAAACACATACACAGTCAGTCATGCAAAAAGTCAAGCTATAAATTTTTTTCTTTAAAACAAGTTCATTCATACATACACAAATTGTCCCTAATATAGGCCTACGAGGCCCATAACAGCCATCGAAAAAGGATCGGGACTAAATTGGGAACTTTTAAAAAAGTTCGGGAAATTTCCCTAACACAGAGCCACACACCTGTGTGAGATAGGGGACACGCCCATATGCTCTCTACACGCCCATGTCTTCCGGTCATGCAACTCTCTGACTATGATATCAGCATCAATTTAGAGTCAATTAAAATTAAGTGAATTTTTCATAAAAAGGTGCAGACTTTGCACGGCCAGAGTACACGCCTATATAGGTAGACCGTGTCCCTGACACGGCCAAGACACATGCCCGTGTCTTAGCTCGTGTTTTTAATACTTAGCATACTGACTTACAAAATTAGTGTGTAGGGGACACACGGCCATTCAACACACCGGTGGGGTAGACCGTGTGTCACACACAGTCTAGACACATATCCGTGTGTCTGCTTGTGTAGACCATTTAAAGGTTTTCCAAGCCATTGGTCACCCTTTTACATCCATACACACTCATATATTTCATGGACACTTAACATGGTATATAATTACACTTAAACATCCTTGACATGATTCATACATGTAAACCTTATTAAACTTGTTCAAGTTACAGTTCTTGTATTGGGGTTATCATTAGTACATTTCGCATTTTATACTTAGGCTATGATATAACCACATACCGTTTTATGCCATAACCATTTTCAAATTCTTAGACCACATTTTACACATCCATTCATGCTAGGCTTTACAATCACATCACAAGAAACATTTAAACCTAAACATGTATATTTAGTAGGGTTTCCACCCATATCAATATGAGCCACATCTTATGGCCGTATACAAAACAAATTAGCATATCTTCATAAGCCATTTATTTGGCTGACCAAATAACAAATATAACAAAATGATCAAAAATCCTATACATGCCATTATATCAAAATGAATGTTTCTTTATACCTACTGTGATCAAGGCTCCCACCGTCTTCCAAGCTCCATGAATCCACAAGCTCTAACATCTAAATTTCATAATCCTCATAAATCATCAAAGAACAATCATCTCATGCATATGTCAAATTTCTAACATGAACCCTAGCTTGAAATATGGGTAGAAATGGATAGAACATGTTACGAGGATCTCAAAAATGTAAAGAACGTTAAAAACGGGCTAGGAGTCACTTACTATCAAGCTTGAATATGTCAAAACCCTAGCTTATGAAACCATTGCAAATTTTGGCAGCCACAAGGAAGATGAGTGAATTTTTCTTTGATTTTTCCCTTTTTATTTCATTTATTACTAAATGACCAAAATGCCCTTCCTTACTAAACTTTTAAAATTTTCCATCCATGCCCATTTTTTCCAAAAACCTAGAATTTGAGCAAAATGCTACTTAAGACCTCCTAGTTAATAATCCAAAGCAATTTCATACAAATTTTTTCTAGAACACAAGTTTTGCAATTTATTCAATTTGATCCCTAATTTTCAATTGAACACCTTGCACCTAGAATTTCTTCATGAAACTTTCACACATGCATGCGTTCATGCCCTAGACCTTAAAATAATCATCAAATAAATATTTTAATGTCAGATTTTTGGTCCCAAAACCACTATTCTGACTAAGCTCTAATTTGGGATGTTACATTACGAAGCCCTGTATGGTAGTAAGTGTCGCACGCCCCTATGTTGGACTGAATTGGGTTATAAGGTTTGGCTGACTAGGGATCGTCTGAAGGCGGCTGCAGACAAACAGAAGTCTTATGCTGATCTGAAGAGACATGAGATTGAGTATTCTGTGAGGGACTTCGTGTTTCTTAAGGTCTTGCCATGGAAAAGGGTTCTGAGGTTCGGTTGCAAGGGCAAGTTGAGCCCTAGGTTTATTGGCCCTTACTGAATTCTGAAACGAGGAGGACCAATCACTTATTAGTTGGAGTTACCTCCAGAGCTAGACCATATTCATGACATATTCCAAGTCTCGATGTTATGGCATTACCGCTCTAATCCTACTCATATTGTGGCTATTGAAGAAATAGCGGTTAGGCTAGATTTGGCCTTCGAGGAGAAGCCGATTTAGATTCTAGATCAAAATGTAAAGGTTCTTCGGAGGAAGCTTATTCCATTAGTTAAGGTGCTGTGGCAGAATCATAGCACTGAGGAGGCCATATGGTAGCCTGAGGATGCGGTGTGTCAGTAGTATGCTCATCTGTTCTGATCAAGTAAATTTCAAGGATGAAATTTTCTTTTAGGGGGTAGAGTTGTAACACCCAAAAATTCTTATTTTTGTTATTGTGGAAATGTTAAAAATATGTATGTGGTTCAATGGTTAAGTGTTCTGGATGTGTGTGAGAGGTTCCAAGTTCAAGCCCTAGCTTTGGCAAGTTTTAGTATTTTTCTAACTTTACCCTTATTTCTGGCTAGTAGGCTTTTAACTAATTGTTTGTAAGTTTACACCAGAATGGGTCTGCTGGTCTAGAGGATAAGTGAAGTGTCAGTCTGCTGGAGGTTATGTGTTCGAATCTCTGCATGGGAAAAAAAGATTATTTTTGCTCGGTTTGGTGGCTGAGAGTTTGAGTTGTACCAAAAATCTGAGAAGTGGGTGGTTGAGTTAGTATAGGTAGTGGATTTGAGTAAATCAATTCTCCCAAAAATCTCTCTTCAGAAAGAAAAAACAAACTGACCATTCTCTTTGCCACTTCCTTTTTCTTTTTCTTGTTGTTTCCTTTTTGCTGCTACCTTTCTTGTTCCCTTGCTACCGTCTTTCTGCTCTCTTTTCCATTGACTTTCAAATTTCTGTGACTCGTTAATTCAGCTTTTGTGCGTTATTGGTAAGTTTCAGCTTTTGATAATCTAAACTTTTTTCTGAATACTTTCTAAGATGTGGTTTCTGTAACACCCCATACCCGAGACCGTGGCCGGAGTCGAACACGAGGTGCTAACAGACATAATATATTTATTTTCACAGTCCATTTAAAAATTTCCAGACAGCTGGCTAACTGTGTCACTGTCACCTTAAAAATCATATCTTGAGTTCCACAACTCAAAAATCAGTTTCGTGATTTTTCCCTGAAACTAGACTCATATATGCATCTATAAAATTTTTTCTAGAATTTTTGGTCTGGCCAATTAGTACAGTTTATTAGTTAAAGTCTCCCATGTTACAGGGATCGACTACACTGACCTTCGTGCATTACAACTTGGATATCTCCCTGTACAGGGCTTCAATACTGATGCCGTTTGTTTCTATAGAAACTAGACTCAAATAGGAATCTATACATATATGTAATTACTCCTAATTATATCTGGTTAATTTATAATGAATTTCCAAAGACGGAATAGGGAATCCAGAAACCGTTCTGACCCTGTTTCACGAAAACCTAAATATCTCTTAACATACAACTCATATGACCGTTTCGTTTCTTCCATATGAAAGTAGATTTATCAAGGTTCATTTACATAATTTATTAACTATTTAATTACATTCCTACTATTTGTAGTGATTTTTCACATCCACATCGCTGCTGCTGTCAGCATCTGCCTTTAAGGTAGACTTTACCTATTTCATAGTTTCCATGATTCAATTAGCCCTTTTTGCATACATAGCACAAAGTATAATCATGATTAACCATTCCAACGGCTAATCGTTTCCAAACATTTCCATACCTCTTAGTGATCAACAAACAAAACGATTATAGTACTATGCTAAAAATGTATATAAGCCATTTTCGCATGGCTATCCAAATTTACACAAAATCCATGGGTACATGACCAACAACAAAAAGGGTAGTCCTATACATGCCATTTCAAAGTTCAACCAAAATTGTACCAAAAGGGGGATTTGATAGTGTGGGAGACTTCACTTCCAAAAATCCCGAGTCCGATAGGTGACGAGCCAAAATCTATAAAAGCAGAGAAACAAAGAAACGGAGTAAGCAATTTATGCTTAGTAACTTTTGAGCAAGGGATTCCAGCACAACAAAAGCATAGCATTCATATAGCTAAACGGATAATTTCATATGCACAAATTCTCAATATCATGCTTACTTCACATTACCAACCCTTATGTTCATACACAAAGATCAACTTAGCTAAAGGCGGTAGCTCGTTTATCAAGCTGAGCGAATACTTATTTGTAAGGGCTCAACTAATTCAAAGCACATCTGAAACATACCTCATTGTTGGGATTTCACAAGCGTATTAACTGAAAATTTTACAGCAAGTTCATTCATTCCCGAATCACGTACCTTCGGAGTTTAACCGGATATAGCTACTCGTTCAAATACCTTCGGGACATAGCCCGGTTATAGTAGCTCGCACAAATGCCTTCGGGACTTAACCCAGATTTAGTAACTCGCACAAATGCCTTCGGATCTTAGTCCGGATTTAGTAACTCGCACAAATGCCTTCGGATCTTAGTTCGGATATAGTCACTTAGCACAAAGCCTTCGGGACTTAGCCCGGACATCATTCGAAGAACCATGCACACATATATCAATAAATCATGACACATCCATATTTCATTTTCATTACCAAAGCTCAACACAAGACACTTATCATATTTACAATTTTGGCTCAATAGCCACATACAAAGAGCATGATTTTGATTTACTTAAGACATAATCTAATCGAATCATAATTGAAGTTCCATTACTCGAAAACTTACCTCGGATGTTGTCGAACGGCTTCAACGGCTATTCGATCACTTTTTCCTTTCCCTTATCCAACTGTGGTCCCCTAAGCTCTTGAGCTAATTCAAACAAATTTAACTTATCAAAGTCTCATTTTGCTAGCTTATGGCCGAATATGACAAGGAGTTTGATAGGTCATATGGCCACCTTTTAGCTCAAATACACAATGATCATATGCATTTTTAATCACATCAACAATTTAATACAATTCATTCGAACATCAAAAGAGAAGCTCAAGGTACTTAGCCCATATATACATTAGACATTAGAGTCACATATGTACGAAATCACGAATCGAATTCAACATACTAGCTAATATTTCCCCTTAGCCGAATTTTCTAAGTCAAGCTAAAGCCATCAATAGGCTACCAATGGCCGAACATACACATCTATGCTAAGGCTGATTGCACACTTAATACATTCTACAAGTATGGTCACTTGTGTTGACTAAACACCATTTGTTTCAAGTTCAAAACTTGGCTAATACACATATATACACTATTAAAGCATCCTCTCCATTTACACTAATTCAACACATGCATTACCCATAATATACCAAATTACATTTGGCCTTAGCACACAACTTGCTAGCCGATTCTTCTCCATCTAGCAACTAATGCACATACGAGCTCATTTGTTAGACTCTACTTCATCTAACAACAACCTTATTTCTCTTCTATATCCTACCATGGCGAATGCATCACAACACCTTACCATTTCAATTTTGGTCATGGTTGAACAAGGAACTTAATGTCTCACTCAAGGATGCTAAAAGGAGATTCAAGAGTTATCATCCACCATCACATGCATCATTAACAAGCTTCACATTTAGCATGCAATGATATCAACACAAAATCCACCTTGGCGAATACCATCCCCATGACATAGCAAAGATTTGAACCATGGGCTAATAAGAACATCAAGCTAGCAACTAAAAAAACATGCATGAATCTCATGGCACAACATCAAACATACCTTAATCTTGATACAAGTATGGCGAACCTCCTCCTAATCCTCTTCTAAACCAAACATGGAGCAAGAACTCCTTCTTTCTTCCTTAGAATTTTCGGCCAAAAGAAATGAAAAGGATGAACACACTTTTTTTTCTTTCCCTCAACTCACAAAGAATGGGGGATCACACACCTTCTTTCCTTTTTCCATTTCTTTATTACCCATACTCCTTATTTTATTTATTCCAACATAACCCATTTACACAACATGTTTTATGACATGTTTTGCCCATCACCCTTTGTCATGGCCGGCCACTAGCCTTTAATTTAGGGAAATTTGACATGCAAGCCC